>NC_056746.1:1131804526-1131859526 GCF_019279795.1 Protopterus annectens
ACTGCTTCGTTAGAGATACTGGGTGAGCAATACTGGGTGAGCAAATTGGAGTAACTAAGGAAACGAGTTTTTGAGCCATCATGCACAATCAGAATTGCCTAAACACAGCAAGGCCTTACTGAGACGAATTATACTGGCTACCAAAATAAGCAATTACTAGAAAGTGGAAATCAAAGTCTAAATCAGCTGTACTAGTAGTGAATTTAGCAACAGATAAAACTGGAACTGGGATCTTTAAAAATATTAGGGGCAAATTACATAGAAAAATGGGAATTGTGGAAACAGATGAGTAATGAAGTTTAAAAGAAGGTAGGATTTAAATGAGCTATTTAATGTTTGACAATGACTGGATAGATCTCTCAACCTCTTAGCAGAGAAAATCTGAACAAAGCCTGACATAATAGGGGACAAAGGCCCCAAAATAGGGACAGATTTTAAATATACTGCTCTTATAAACTTAGAGCGTACATAGAATAACAGGGTTTGTCTTAACACACATTTTCTGACTACGAGTTCTGAAACTCAAATCTATGTCATTATTTAGTAATTTCAGTCCTCAGATCATCTCTATGATTTGCCAGAAAACCACAGATTTTATGAGAAACAGACCAAAATTATAAAGCAAAAATCTGGACAGTTGAGAGGTAGACAGATAAGTGATATATAATGTTTGCAAATAAAATTATGTTAATGTATGACTGCTTGCATCATACAGGATAATTTTTTTTAATTGTTTTTAGAGTAGTATTTTTTTTTTAAACAAGAAACACCTTTATTAAATTATCTGTTGCATGGCAGGAAAAGACCCACCAGTAACAGAGACAAGCAAACATGCTACCACAATCAAATATACCCAACCTTCTAAAAGTGATAATGCCAACCTCCCACCAACCAGATGCCTCAATATCATGATACACTAATGATTACACCCATGTTTCACCTAATAACGGACTGTTATATCTTTATGAATAAGTTTGACATTACAGAGATATGCAACATAGCAGGGAACATTTATGTACTAAACTATCCAAACTTTTGTACAAAAATGTCCCCTACTGTGCTTTACTATAATGTCATGCAACACAACACCGCAGGTGTTGGGATGCAGATGGCAGCAGAAATAAAGTAGGTACCAGAGTGCTACATACACCACTGTATGCAATGCATTTCTCTGAACAGAATATTAAACATGCTGTGCACATGGCTTATATACTACTGCCCTTTATTATTATTACTGTTATTATTTGTTTATCGGAAAAGTCTGACTGTGCATAGGTGCCCTTTTTCAGTGGAGGCCCAGAGAGAAAAGATCCAAAGTAACAATTTTAATACAATCAACATTTACAATAACAAATTTTATAATGCACTTTCCGTGAACGCATAGCATAAGTAGTCAGTATAATAAAATTTGTATTGATATTCACAAATATTAACATACAAGCTTCATATTGAGAGTTTACAGATAGAAGAATGGTGTACAAGATAGGTAGGAGTAATTTAAGAAATACATTATAGTGAGGTTTTAGAGGGGATAAGCAAGTTGAAGTGCTAACAGGGAAGTGAAGATGGAATGGTAATTTGGTTGAGCTAGCATACTTTAAGTACTACAACAAAGCAAAGTATTAAGAGAGGATAAGTAGGTAAAGTCATTTTGCGTTTTAAAGGAAGGTATAAGAGGATGAAGGATTTAGGTTTATTAATCCTAAGTGCTACAGAATGGTACAATGCGGCCATTTTCTTTATCCAATGTCTACATGTTGCAGTGCTACCAATTCAAACCGAAAGTGTGGGATCATGAGAGACCCAAGCAACATTATGACCAGTACTGCATGTAAAACAGTAATAATGGACCTTATCCAAAAGGACACACAGTTTTCTTTTATTAGATTTGTAACGGTTCAAGTTTGTCATGGAGAGAAATTACAAGCAGAGATAAAAATGCCACCAACAGACAGGTATCTAAAACTTGGCCAACATCTAAAACTCTTCCTGGGTACCGCAGCCCCCCCCCCCCCCCAACACACACCAATATTCTTACCTGTCTAAGAACCCAACCCCAGACCCCTGAAAGCCTCCTAACGGCAGACATAATATCAGCAACAATTACATTCATGACAAACTTAGAGACACCATCATGTCCATGCAAGAGGAATGCAGGTGAGCATCGTGACATAGATGAAACTGCAAACACGTATTTATCACTATGGAACGTATATAGTTCTCATATTCATATTAGAGGCTTCAGTTCTCTCAATAGGTCACAGTCACAAGCTAGACCTCTTGGTGGCTCTCAAGAATGTCCCAAATTATGGTGACAACAAGAAAGATTTAATTGTGGAAATCACACCCAGCTTATAGCACTTTTCAAGTTATAAAAGATGCCTTGTGGCAGCTGCACAAATATCATCCACAAAGATATTCTTGAAGGCTTGCAAAGTGGCCACTGATCTGGTGGAATGTACATTTGTAGAGTCTGGCAAGGTTTTACTGTTGCTCAGGGGAAGGGAACTTTATGTACTGTTAATTGCCAGTGTAATTAGAGAAAATACTGGTAGATTCATGGTAACTTTAGACATGGGGAAGGGGCTAGGCTCCATGGCCACACATTCTTTATAAAAAGGAAAATGTACTGAAGGTTGATGCACAGAGCTTGAGGTTCAGAAATCCTCCTGGGTGAGATAACCATAAAGAATGGAGTTTTCTACGAATAGTATTAAGTCCGCAGAGGAAATGGTTTCAAAAGGAAGTAGAAGGTCTTCAAGGATAAGGTACAGATCTCAAGGTAGAATTGTTGACTTGACTTGGGACCACAGAAGGGAGGTGTCCTCCAGGAAGGTCTTTACAAAGTTTAAGGTAAAATAAAGAGTTGGTATCTTGGGAGAAATTAGAAATACTTCCATTAGAGTCCATTTGTCCACTAAGACTGAACGCAAATGATTTGTTTCAAATACTTCAAAATGCTACAAAAAGGAATAGTAAAAGGATCCAGCCCCCTGGCAGAGGCAAAAGAAAAAAACATGTCAATCTGTTATGACAAGTCTGTCTTTTGTCAGGCCAATGGACAGAGTTAAAAGAATCTGGACCACTATCTTCAGACACAAAGGGTTCCTTGCCACCACTGGAACTAGAGAGACCATATGGCCTTTCTAATTGTCCTCCCCTCCCACCCTCCCAGCACTGTATTTCTCCAGCTGATCTCCCCCAGTTCACAAAACTTCTCCTTACAGGTATCTCTATCCATCATAGAGTTGCACGGACTTAACTAGGAGCATAGTTATCCTTCAGCTGCCAGTTAAATTACCTACCTTAGGGATGCCCAGTGCTACATCATCAATGCCACCCCCCTGTAATGAGAGTAGATGACCCAAGAGTTTCCACCAAAGGGCACACAGGCATTGGAATTCCTCCCCAGCATCCCCATGCCCTTGTGCTAGGAGAACTGGCTATCAGCCTCTTCATCCTATCCACCTGGTTTACCCTACTGGCATTTTCAGCATTTCTACACTCAGGTGGCCAATGGTGCAGACAGACTATGTCTCTGTGCCATCAGGTGGGTTTACCAGGTAGCTAATCCAAGGAGATGAAGGTCCAACTGAGGCTTGCTACATGGGAGAGAGAGCAGGCTCTTAGAAGACTTCTGGCAGACAGCCTTTCCACGAGATAAGGCCAAAACAAAGGAAACCACATTTGTTGGGGCCAAAAGGTGACTGCAAGGATCACTTGAGCTTTGCAATACTTTACCTTCTCTAGTGACATGGAAATATGATAACATGGTAGCCCCTGGGGCCACTTCCTAGCTTCCTCCAAGGAGAGAATAAAGGGAAAAAAGTTGCTGCATTACCAGTCAGAAACACAAGGGGTCACATTAAGGCTTCCCCGACAATGGAACAGTGAGTCAGTCAGTGGCAGGGACTGAGACACCACTATTGTGGCATCAAAAGACACAGGAGGATGAGTCGGTCCACTAGAGAGAGATGGTTTGCCCCAGCATACAAGAGGAAATGAGAAGGTGATCCAAAGTAAAGGCCCACTCCCAACTCTCATGACCTCATAACATAGGGAAAAGGAATGACTTCTCCCTGCCTGATTATAAACCAAACTACTATCATGTAGTCAGAATGGGAAGGAAGCCCTAAAATGCCTGCAAATTGAAGATGATGACTCATTTCCACACGGCTGATGTGTGGATTGGCCTCTTGGGTTAACTACATACCGTGGACAGTCTACTCCAATTAATTCCCCCATAACACAGAAAAGGCATCCACAGTCACTAGAAGAATAGGAGGCTTGGAAGGACCTATGAAAAAAAAAAGATTGGATTCTTGAAACCACTATTCAGGATGTTTTTTGCACTTATTGAATGTTCCGATCTGAGCATTCAATTGGTTTGAAAGCTGGTCCCACTGTGCTTTGAGGGTCCATTGAAGTGCTCTCAGATACATAACATTCATCCAGCTCATTCAAATACCATATTCCACACGTGTGTAATTATTCTGTTTAAAAACAACTCACCTGTATAATTGTACACCGAGCCAGTTTGGGGAACCAGTCAGGACAGCTTGTGTTAAAGAACCCCTGCCCTAAAGATCTCATGCAACTATCCTCTCAAGTAATGTGCAGATATGGCAATGCTTACAGAATCATCAGAAAAACTTTACAGTCCCTCAACAGCAAGCAGAGTGATGTTCCAAGACTGGAGTCTGGTAAAAGTAATTGTCCTTCACAAAAATAAATCTAGGAAAGTATCATGCATTTATGTCTGGCAGTCTCACTTCTGCTAATGGAAGGTAAAGAAAATAATTTTGCATGGCAAGCTTATCTAGCATTTGAAAGTACATTTGAGTAAAATCTTACCATAACAGTATGATGTCCTTACATTGACTGCTGCAGTATTCTTAACATTTGGGGATTCCCTGCCGTGGAAGCCTGTTGTCCGCCTAGTATACCAAAGACTTCCTGTTGCATTTAAAAGGTATGCCTGAATGTCACTCAAATGCTCGTTGCATAATGTAGGGCATAAAGGTGACATTTAGGCTTACCATAAACAGAACTTCTTTGCTGCCAGTCCAAATGCATCTTTTCACTGGTCTGTTTACCTGCTTTTGTTTGCCAGCTGAACACATTGTCTTTCACCAATGACTACCTACACCTGTTTGCAGTGCAGATTAGTGCCCTGTTGGTGGTTTTTGTTCTCTCTTTTTTGTGCTCCTTGAGGTTAATGTCCTAGAAGGTGAAAAAGATACAACCAGAATCTTCCACTGTGCAGCCTCTGCCAGGTGTTTCTCCTCAGGATGTTACAAACTTGAAGGCTCACCCGGATGTGTTGTTGGGATTCCTCTACCACGGCCATGTTGGAGGCTGGTGAGGTTTTGACTGGCAGCATGTCTGGTGAGACTTTTCAGGCACCCATCTTGGATGTTCAGGAGGAAACACGGTTGATTTTTTTCCCCAAGAGGCCTAGAGGTGTCCCTCAGATTTTAGTTGGATAAGAAGTTCCAACTATGGTTCTCGACTACCATCCTGGGTCTGAGTCTTCTCAGCTTTTTGGAGGGGACATTCCCTTAAAAAAAAAAGAAATGACACTAAAAACACGTTTCTTCTGCTCCTAGGGATCCTCGAAGTGAATGGCAGGCTTTCACTCAGGGGCTATTTTCTGCTTTAATGTCTTTAAAGCCTCCTCAAGGGGGTTCAGTTCCTGCCCCTCCGTGGTCATCTACTCCACTTAAAAGGTCTAGAGAAAAGGATTCTTCTGAGACTGAGTCGGATTCGGATGACAAATCCCTGACTTACTCTTCTCAAATTCCTTCTCCTTTGGACTATGCATCAGAGGAGGAGGAATGTATTAGTCCTGATGCTCCTTTTGAGGAAATTTCCTTTGGGGATATGCTCTCTAGGATAATGGATTTTTTAAGTGGGATTGTGCTCAGGTCCCCGATATCTATAAGAGGTACTATGAGTTTCTACAGTTGGCATCTCCTAAACCTGTGTCTGTGCCTCCTGTTTTGGCTGCTTTGCTGGATGTTTTTTCCAATGCCTCTCATGTTCCCAATTCTTTACCCCCTGCTCCCAAGATGCCGGATAGGTTTTACAGGGTGCCCTGAGGATTGTTTCTTTTTTGTATAAATGTCCTGTTGCTGACTCTTCTATGGTCTCTTTGGCCTCTGATAAGCTATCTTAGTTGCTTCCTTTGCCCAAGTTACTGCCTTATGACAAAGACAGTGGAACTATGGAATGGCTGGGTGAGAAGGTTTACACTTCTGCTACCTTTGGTTTTCAGACCATTAAATTATCAGACCCACATGTCTAGGTATGTGTTGGGTCTCCTTTCTCAGGCCTCTCAACTTATTTCTGACCCCCCCCTCCCAGAGTCGAACGATAACCCCCCCCCTCCCAGAGTCGAACGATAAAACCTTTCCTCGTTAGGGACTTCCTCTCAAGTCATTTGTCATTCTTTTAAATGTAGTTATGATGCGGCAGATTCCTCTTCTAGGGCTGCTGTTTTTGGTTCAGTCATGAGGAGATATTCTTGGCTTAAACTCCAGCCTCTACCTGATATTAAAGCTAAGTTGACAGATGCTCCACTGGATTCTAAACTTTTGTTTGGGGAAGTTGCTGCTGGTTTGTTTAAGTCCCTTCAAGATAAGGGTAAGGCTTTACAGGAGCTTAAACAAGTTTTTGTTCCTCCTGTGCCTAAATTTCAGAGAAACTATCTGCTAAGCCTGCCTTTGTTCATAGACTATGCTACTCTTCTTGCCTTTAGTAGAAGGACAGGAAAACAGGCTCCTCCTGCTAAGGCTACTCAGTTTTCTGGGTTTCCAAAGCCTTCCTTTCCAGACAAACCAAGTGCTGTCTGTCTCCTCCCAGCCATATTCCCCTTTCTCTTCACCTTTTTCCCTTCCTGCTTGGCTTCAGATCATTCAAGATTCTTGGGTTCTGTCGGTCATTCATCAGGGGTACCTCATGGTGTGGAAATACCACCCTTCTTTTATGGGCATTCCTCAACATCCTCAGGAACAGCTTCCCTTTTTCCCCAGAGGTTCTTCAAACTCTCTTGATTCAGTGTACTATTCAAGAGGTGCCTGTGTCCTAAAGGGGGAAAGGGTTCTACTCCAGACTGTTTCTAGTACTAAGAAAAGAGAAGACCTATTCTAGACCTCTCATTTAAACACTTAAAAGTGCCTTCTTTTCGGATGTTGTCTCTTCAGATTCCATTTCCTCTCCTGCTCCCTCAGGCCTACATGGTATCTCTGGATCTCAATGATGCTTATCTCCATATTCCAAGTCCATTGTCTTTTCAGGAAGTTTTTACATTTCTCTGTTTCTTCCTGGCATTTTCAGTTCTCTGCTTTACCCTTTGGCATTTATACTGTCCCAAGGGTTTTCATCAAATGCATTGCTCCTGTGACTGCTTTTTGCAGACTTCATGGAACCAAGCAAGTATTTCCTTACTTAGACAATCTGTAGATTCAGGCGTCCTCTTCACAGACTCTTGCAAAATCTTCATTTTGCCATTTCCCTTCTTCAGAGCCTGGGGTTCACAATAAATTTGAAAAAGTCTTCCAACTCCTTCTCAGGTTCATATTTTTCTGGTTTGCAGGATTCATTCTGTGCCTATGACTGCATCCCTGCCCCCTCCAAAAGGCCTGAACTCTCATTTCTTTCTTTCACACACTCCTTCCTCTAGCTTCTATTACTGAATTTCTGAGAGCTCTGGGTTTCATGGCACCTGCCAATCCAATGCTCCCTCTGGCCAAACTTCACATGAGAAAGTTTCAGTGGCTTCTGAACTCATTGTGGCTTCAACATGCACATCCTCTAGACTTTGTAGTTCCTTTTCTTCCTTGTCTCAGACAGGAACTTCACTGGTGGATTTGGCAGTGGTCTCTGAATCCAGAGATAGCTTTCCACCCCCCTCTTCCTTCTCAAGCATTGTTCACAGATGCTTCAGACATGGGTTGGGGGGTGACGTTTGGTTCCCTAAAGGTACAGGGAGTGTGGTTGGCTCATCAGCAGAGGGTGCACATCAATGTCAGAGATGAGAGAGCTCTTCAGGCCTTTCATCCCCTTTTCTCTCTAGGGCCTGTCAATGTCTTCACAGACAATACCACAGTGATGTAAGTACATCAACAAACAGGGAGGAATGAGGTCCTACCTTCTTTGCCTGTTTGCATTTCTGGTATGGGATCTTGCTGTCAAGTATCAAGTGACTCTTCAGGTGGTTTATATCCTTTCCAGTCAGAACACTGTGGCAGACACTCTGAGCAGGTCCTTCACTCAGTCCCACAAATGGATGCTTCACAGGGATGTGTTTCTGGACATTATTCACCAGTGAGGTACACCTCAAGTGAATCTTTTTGTCTCCCTCTGAACAGACATCTTCCTCTGTTTTCTGCCAGAGTCCCAGGCCCTCTGGTATGGAAGGTGGATGCTGTCTCATTTTCTAGGAAGGGGATGTTTCTTTATGCATTCCCTCCCCTTCTTCTCATTCCGAGAATCCTGTTGAAGATTCAACAGGATGCTCCCAAAATCTTGTTGGCGACTCCCTTTTGGCCGCAACAGCACTGGATCCCTCTACTCCTGCATATAGCCACTTCCATTCGGCTGCAACAACACTGATTCCCTTTACTCCTGCATCTAGCTAGGGGCAATCATCACAAGCTACCTCACAGGGTGGATCTAATCACACAAGACAAGGGATCCATCATCCATCCCCACCTGTCCACGCTTCAACTGACACTGTGGGTGATTGATTCCTCAGAGGCACCTTTTTCCTGAGGATGTGCTGCAACTCCTGCAGGAGGCCAGGAAACCTACTTCTAGGAAATCCTACTTATCCAAATGGAAGAGGTTCTTTATTTGGTGTCTGTCTTGTAACATGAACCCACTTACTGTGGATGTTCCTTTGGTTCTCTCTTATTTGTGTGAGTTGCTCAATACTGGTTTGGCCTAATCTTCTGTTAAGGCCCATTTATCAGCCATCTCTGCTGGTCTGCCTTTGTCTCCTCTTTTAGCTTCTAAATGTGAGGTTAAACAATTTCTCAAAGATGTCCTTAATATTAGACCTCTCAGGAAGCCTGTTCCGTCTCCCTCGGATCTTAATTTTGTTTTGGAGAAGATGACTTGGGCTCCTTTTGAGCCTGCTGTTTCTGCTTCCTTACAACATTGTTCTTAGACTGTTCTGTTGCTGGCCCTTACTTCTGCCAGAGGGGGTGTCGGAGCTGTAGGCCCTTATGGCCTGTCCTCCTTTTTTGATTTTTCATGAGGACAAGTTGTCCTTATGCACTAATCCCTAAAGTGGTTAATGAGCTTTCCCTTTTATCAGTCCATTAATCTGCCTACTTTTTTCCTCTCTCTGCAGTCTGACAGTGAGAGGGTGCTGCACACTTTGGATGTGCACAGACAACTCAGAATTTATTTGGATCAGACTAAGACTACTCAAAAATCTGTTCAGTTTCTTTTCACTCTAGATATTTGGGTCTAACTGCATCCAAGCATGCTATTTCTTCTTGGATTTCTAAGACTAATTTCCTTTTGTTACAACTTTCATAGCAATAGCAAGAGCCTTCCTTCTTCATTCAAGGCTCATTCTACTAGAGAGATGGCTTCTTCTTGTGCTTTAATGGGCTTAGACACTAATTCTATTTTTAAAGCAGCTACCTGGTCTTCTGTGCATACCTTTACCAAGCACTACAAGTTCAATGGTATCTCTAAAGATAGGGCTGGTTTTACTAGTGCCATTCTCCATGGCTTCTTAAGGGACTCCTCTCCTTCCCCCTCCCAAATATCCTCTTAAGCTTTGTCACGCTCCCGAATGTTAAGAATGCTGCTGCAGTCAATGTAAGGACATAGTACAGTTGTGTAAAATCTTACCATAATGGTAAATGTCCTTGCCTTCACTGATGCAGTATTTGCTCCCTCCCTTGTCCTTTGCCTTCCCTATTGTACAGGTTACCTCTTGGATCCCTTTGACTTGTATTCTACTGGGAAAATCAGTTCCGTTTTTGGTAAGCCTGAACATCACCTTTATGCCCTACAGTACACAAGGAGCGTTTGCATGACATTCAGGTGTGCCTTTAAATGCAACAGGAAGTCTTTGGTATACTGGCCGGATGACAGGCTTCCCCGGCAGGGAATCCCCGAATGTTAAGAATACTGCAGCAGTGAAGGCAAGAACACCTACCGTTAAAGTACGATTTTACAGAACTGTACTTTCGCTTCACTGTTGCAGTATTCATAACCAAAGGGATCTCCTGCCAAGGATAGCCCAACATCCAGCCGGTATACCAAAGCCTTTAGAACATACAGGCGCCATACGTCACACATACGCTCCCTGCACAAAGGGTTAGGCATAAAGGCAATGTACAGATGCACACACTCAGAACTGTAAAAGCCCCAGGAGAAACAGAATATCCCTAAATACAAGGAAGAACACATGCATCCAGAAGGAGAAAAGGGAGAAGAGCCCCTCATCCAGGAGAACAAGAATGAACAGGCTAGAGCATAGAGGTTAGGAGGGAGGGAGTGAGTGAATACTGCAACACTGAAGAGCAGAACATCTACTGTTATGGTAACGTTTTACATAACTGTACCATGTCCTTCTATAATCAGTATTGCAGTATTCATAACCAAAGGGAGAGGACAAAAGAACAAGAAGAAACCTAGGAGGAGAACAGCACAGAAGAGACCTCCAGAAACCCATGCAGGATAGCCATAACAAAGCCAGCTTTAGCCCAGGAAATAACATCCGGCTTGTAATACTTACTGAACGTATGAACAGATGATCAAGTAGCAGCCTAAAGTATGGAAATGGCATCCACCCCCTTGGGGAAAAAAAAAAAGCATTATAGGAAGCAACCGTCACGGTAGAATGCGCCTTTACTAAATGAGAAAAGACAATAAATGGTCTTAGTTTTATCCAAATAATATCTGAACTGCCTAACTAAGTCCAAGATGTGAAGAACCTTCTCACAAGCAGATTGTGAGGAAGGGAAAAAAGAAGGTAGGTGAATAGATTAAGGGGCAACTCAATGACCACCTTAGGCATAAAAGAAGGGTTAATATTCAGTGGGTTCAGAGGCACACTGAACTAATCTAAGGGGGCGGCGAAAGCCAGCACATTCCGGCTAGGCTTATAAATGCCTTTGGGCAGATAGCCTAGTACCTACCTATGAATATGAAGAGACACCGTGTCTCTGGAAAACTAAGAAAGGAGGAACACCCATGAGAGCCAGAGATTCAGACACCCTCTTGGCCAAAATGAGAGCCTAAAAAAGTAAATTTTCCAAGTAGAATGTTGTAAGGAAGCTGAAGCAGCAGGCTCAAAAGTAGTTGAGCTTTATAGTGGACATACACTGGCCAATACGAGCACATACACCTATCCCACCGTCAACATGGGTCCCTAGTGTAGGTCGGAGTAGGCCAGGTCCTCAACCCACTTATCACCAGCAAATACACATGCCCATTTTGCGGCAGTTAACATGACGGAATCACCTACAGCCATATTTTACACCATTGAGTGGCTAGCCCTGCTACAACGCACAGTCTGTGATCCGTATTCTCCTATCTTGAAGTTACTGCGCACCACAGTAGACACCCAAAGTGGTTGGTTATTACAACACTTTCTCCAATAGGGCACCAAGTAGAGTCTGTGCTGCTGTCCACAGCTCCATTCATTGACGAGTTTGAGATGGAAACACTCAGCATGTTAATTCGGAGGTGGGAGGAACCCTGCAGAGACACAGTTGGAACCTGCAAATTCCAAACAGGCATTGGCCAGAGGTGTGGATCAAACCTTGTACCTTGTGCACGGGAAGCAAAGACCTTAAAAGACCAGTTGGCATCATAGTTTTACACAATGTTTGTAACAAGTTTTATTACTCAAAATCACTTCATAGTTTTATCCACTGACCATGGATGACAGTCATATATGCCTACAAGCTTTGTGGAACTGTGGATTCAGCTTCCATGTCAAGTCTGGATGTAGGATGTTTTGGTGGGGGGCACAACAGAACCAGTTAAAGTGTGTTCATGATTTTTTTACCTTGATACAAACTGGTGAGGTTTAAAACCAGCCTATCTGAAAATGCAAAACCTACAGAGGTAATACACATCAATTCCCTTGGCACACCTTGTTAATCCCCCACACATACCTACTGGATAAACTGAAGTTACTAGTAAAATCATGACCTACTTTTTCTGCACTCATGCATTCTTATAGTCTCAGTGTCTGGCACCACACACACATTCAACTGGAAATGGAATTTAGACAGAAGAGAGACTGAAAGATATACAGACCACATAGTTGGCTCAAGAATAAAGATAGTTTATTTTCTTTCACACAAACAGAAGTCTGACTGCATATAAGAACTGTTCAGCCTATATTATCTAAATCATCTCCCAAACCCACACATAGACCTCATGGGTAAGCAAAGTTACAAATAAATTCATGAGCTGTTTTCCAGGCCTACAATAATCATCATATGTCCATCCCTACACATTATTGTACACTGTTAATTTCTGATACTACAATGTTTTCAAGCCTACACCATGCAGCTACCACCTTCTCTGTGGGAGAAAAATGCCTCTTCATAATGCAGCTAACTAACAAAGTCAGATACATTTACAAGTAAATATATAGTGACAAACAGAAGAATTTTTTGTTGCACATTACAGTCAGTAACTTAACTGAACTAGATGGTTCTTTACAGTGGTTCACTGATGATGCATTCATAACAAAGGAGCATGCAATGTGCCAATAAACCACATATCCTACTTTAGTGATAAATGCAACTGATGTTTGAATTCAGGAGTCTCAAAACTCTCCACGCAGAAAAATATGAATATATTTTTATATATACTATATGTGAATATAACGGAGAAGAATAACCTCAGAGCACAGCCATCATTTTGAATGCCACTGCACACTGAAATGTGAAACTAAACTTCTCCTACAGTAAAGTAAAGGAGTAGTTGCTTATTCACATGGTATTTCAAGGACGAAGCTTCATGGACTTGCACTACTTGTATGGGTTTGAAAGCACATTCCAAATGAATAGGAAATGCTTAACAGGCCTTACATTTTAAAATTGTAATTGTTCAGGCAGCTTTTGCAAAGCTATGCCCATTTCTGCTCAACTGTTCCCTTGTGAACTGCACCGAGGATAACTGTATGTGGAAGAGCAGCATAACTTCAGCACCTATTCCCTAAGGTCTATCACCTTACATTGGGCTCCCCCACGGTTCTGCAGCATAGCTAATACGAATGTCAAAGGGTTTCCAAAAAGCCACAATTTTGTTGAGGATTGACATCGTAGGTTATGTTTTCTTACGAAATGGCCGGTGAACATTAGCTGCATTTCCAGGTGCTACAGGGTGTACAAAACCAAGTTTAGTGCAACTATGAGCAACTGCTAGCTGGCATTCTCATAGGACCACACAGGCACAACACAGCACATCTGAGAGGAGGGGCTTCTGAGGATCACTGTCCACTGTTTGAAATATACCTGTGTGGAACACCTCAGGAAAATGCTTCATCAGTGAAGCTCCGAAAACAGGTTGTACAACTTTATATGCATCTGTTGCCATGCAGATTTTATTTTTTTCTTATCCACGTTTGCTGTACCCATCACTATGCTTGTTGTAATAAAACATTTAAATTTTCAATGACTGATTTTACCAGTGTTCTTCACCAATTATGCTGTTCTGCAAGTTGCCACATTTTCATTCCCTGTGTTACAACTAGCCAGTTTGCAAGGCATTTACATATTGCTGAGTAGCACAGTTTAGCAAAGCACACGCTCAAGGGTAGTTTAAAGCTCTGGATTGCTTCAGTTACACCAATGTTGCAAAATACTGATTCACAACATCTACATTTGTTTTTTCTAGTGACATACTACATTGCATACTTCCATGTGTGATCTGCTGCCTTGCACTTTATTTATCCAACACTGTACTGCATTACTTTTTAAGTGTTCTACATGGTTTAGCATTTCGACTTCTACATTACATTTTGCAATCATGGAGCAAGGCAATTTCCATTTCTTCTTGCACTAAGTGTGCATGTTCAAGGCACTGCAAGGCCTTCTGCTGCTACCACCACCTTCGCATTTCTACAATGTGCGTTTACCTTTTGCATTAGTGTGCACATCTGCCTTTCTGCAAACAGTTCTTTAATATTGGCACTGATATGCCATCACAGTTTGGGTTTTCAGATAATAAACAATACAGGCTTGCTATCTTTCCATACATTGCTATTGCTGACATTATTTTGCCAATTTTACCATCGAAAAGTCAGTATGAATCTAGCATTTGAACCCTTCTGCTCCCAAATAAATCCAGCTGCAAAAAGGACAACATTTTTATGTTGCATCTTATTTCATTACTTCAATCTCCTCATAATTATATAGGCATGACATCATTAGACATTAGTTGCAGCTTTAACTATACTGCTGACATTACTACAGTTACATTTTTTTTCTAAAATGTACTTCGTGCACCTAATTTAGCCGAGTTATGCAGAAGTAAAGAATTACGGATACATTTGATCACCCCAGATGACACAGGTTCCTACTATTATGAACTTCCCTTATCTCTTAGAATGGGTTTGTTCTTAGTAACTAGCATTTTGACCTGCTTCAAGCTGCATTATACATTTTCTGCTATCTGACAGTTTAACCTTGCAGTTTCTGTTGTCCTAATGTTGAATGCTGCACTGTATATATTAATGCTGGCTTTCTAGCACATATGCCATTGATATATCTTCTAGGGCAAAACATGAAAATAGTTAGAAGTGCTCATAGCCTTCAGAGTCACTTCTCATTCTCTCCATGTTCTCAAGTACCTCTACACTCACTGTGATCATGTGACATCTACACATTACAAAACCATCCTAGCAGTACCTGTGAATGCTCTTTATGAAAATAGACCATTAGAACCTGCTTCATTATTAACTTTAGACAAGCCATTTGATAATCATATGGCATTACTGGCACCAGAAAAAGAATACATGACTAGTGGTAAATGTATTATCATCTTTTTTGGCCAAAGCACTAGTACTCAAGATGCTGACAATGGTTAACATGCTGCTAAACACATCCAAGCTCAGTGGGGTTTACCAAGTTAACAGAATGGATCCAGTAAAATATCCAACACAATGTTCAGTTACTGCATTAGGATGAAGCAAGCTTTAAAACCAATGTCCGAAAATAGCTTTCACGTGAAGAAGTTTGTGACAAGATAGGCAAACAGGATGCACACTAATGAAACATGGTACTACACATTTATAAACATGACCACAGGGTAATTTCATTTCAAAGTACCACCAAATCTTGAAAATGTTGGTTATGATGAACCAGTGCTTCCAGAGGATAAGAGAGTCAGGAAACTGCTAGTGCATAATCCACAATGAAGAGGGTCTTGCCTCTCACTAATAAAATGGACATAGTTACATTTTTGTTTCCGATTACTCACTAACCATGGTAAACCACACTGCTAGTAAACTAAAAGAAATGTATACAATATCACTTTCATTCTCTCTGGATATCACTGCAGTAATTCAAGTTTCACTTTCATGACAGCCGAACAGTCAGTATGAGGCTCCTAATTCACTTGTTGTACATCACTACCAACTCAGGGCTACTCTATTTCACTAAATTAATTTACAAAAATCCTCTCATAACAATGCAATGTTTTACATGCACTGCCTCAGCTACTTATGTTGGAATCACAAAAAGTAATACACTCACTGAACGTCTGAAAATGCTGAGTAATGCTGTATTACTAATACATCAAACAATACAAATATCTCACTGAACCTCTGTAAAAGCCAGGCAATGGTGTACTACTAATAGCTGATAAAGCAGTGCTATCACACCGAACCTATGAACATGTTGAGCAACGCTGTAATAATACTTCATACAATATTAATACTTCACTGAAACTCTGAGGGAACCAGGCAATACTAGCAACACTTCACATAGCAGTGCTATCGCACTGAACCTCTGAATGTGATGAGCAAAACCTACTAATGCTTCATACAGCACCTCTGAGGATGCTGAGTAATGCTGTACTACTAAAAAATACTTCATATAGCAGTGCTATCGCAATGAACCCATGAATGTGATGAGCACCACTTAGCAATAATTCATACAGCTGCTGCTGTACCTCACTGCACCTCCGAGGATGTTGATTTATGTTGTACTACTAGAAATACTTCATGCAGAAGTGCCAGCTCACTGAACCTCTGAAGGTGCTGAGCAATGCTGTTTACTACAAACACTTCATACAATGCTAACATTTACCTAAATCGCTAAAGGTGCCACACGATACGTTAGTACTATTTCAAAGAAAGCAATGCTGTCCTACTACTAAAATGTCATGTAGGGCTGCCATTACACTGAACCTTTGAATATGCTGACCACCACCTAATACTTCATACAGCAGTTGTACCTGGCTGCACCTCTAAGGATGCTGAGCAATGCTGT
This sequence comes from Protopterus annectens, assembly GCF_019279795.1. NCBI lineage: Eukaryota > Metazoa > Chordata > Ceratodontiformes > Protopteridae > Protopterus > Protopterus annectens. The sequence continues at coordinate 1,131,821,008 of NC_056746.1, forward strand.
ACTACTAAAAGTACTTCAGGTAGCAGTGACAGCTCACTGAACCTCTGAAGGTGCAGAGCAGTGCTGTTTACTACAAACACTTCATATAATTCTAACATTTACCTGAACTGCTGAGGGTGCCACACAATACTTTAGTACTATTTCATACAAAGTAATGTTGCACTACTACTAAAATGACAGCGCTGCCATTTCACTGAACTTTTCAATATGCTGAGCAACACCTACTAATACTTCATACAGCAGTTGTACCTTATTCTAAGTAATGCTGTACTACTAATACTACTTCATAGAGTGGTGCTATCTAATTGAACCTCTGAATGTTCAGAGTAATGCTGTACTACTAATACTACTTCATATAGCAGTGCTACTGCACTAAACCTCTGAAGATGCTGAGCAATGTTCAGTACTATGAACACTTCATACAATACTAACATTTTACAGAACTATTGAGGGTGCCAGGCAATGCTGTAGTATCATTTCATACAGCACTTACATATTACTGAACTTCAGTGTGCCAGGTAATGCTGTACTACTAATATTTCCTACAGCAGTGCTATCTCACAGAACGTCTGTGTGCGCCACACAATACTGTATTACCAACATTTCATACTGCAACATTTCATTGATTCTCTGAGGGTCATGGCTCTTAACCTTCATTCTCCAAAATGTGGAGCACTGCCCTCCCATAATGCAGAAAAAATGAACAAAACGTGGAACCCTTACTAAAAACTTCAACTAGAAAGCTTACAGCATACATTACTTTACACTTACAGAAAGTTGTTTTGATGAATTAATAGGATTCAGTATTTACCAAAGGATATTAAAAAAAAACCCAGACCCTTTCAACTCAATATAAAACAGTAGAACATGGAATTTTAAGACTCAAAATAAGAAATGTTCTTCGTAAAGATGGAAGGTATGTGAAGAACTCTAGGGATGCTAGGCGATACAGGACTACTAGCATTTCATACAGCACTAATTATCCACCGAGCATCTGAGGGTGCCACAAAGTGCTTTACCACTAGTATTTCATACAGCAGGGATATGTAACTGAGCCTCTGGATAGTGCTGGCAATGCTGGACTACTAAGTGCTCATACAGTTTTCTAACAACATGGAGTAATGTATGGGTAACACTCACTAATATAGTTAATACTGAGTTAACAGTATTTGGGTAATCCTGCACCACGAATGTAACAGAAACAGGACACCAAACTGAATATTTCATTGAGTTCAACCAAAGGAATGCCTTTCTTAACTACTGCCAGTGGTATGTCAGGGTGACTGAGCAACATCATCTCAGTATCAGCTTGACAAATTGATTGATCATGCAAGCAAAGGGAAACAGTTAGCATTACATACCAATAAGTGTATTTTTGTTTGAGTAATGAGACAGACAGTATTACAATTCACAAATAATTGTGGAGGGCAAAATCTCACAAAGGAGGTACAGGGATCCTTTCTCTACTAACAAGCTTATCGCACTATTTTTTACTCATTACTGTGTCAGGAAATCTGTACAGTCATTCTGTATGTAGACCATTGTGTGAGTGCATGTTGTCCCCTCTTCTGACCAACTCACAAATGTTTTCAATCAATGTTACCTTTCAATAGTTGGGATATAACTTACTGGCTTCACTTCCAACAACATGTACTATAACTGCACTTCTTAGGTCAAACAAAATATGATCTACAGAGATTCTGAACTATGTACATAATGCAACACCTTCAGGGATGCTACATATACATATAACACAGTATCTCAGGAGGTGTGGTTACGGTTGCATCATAACTTAAACTCAGTAATACACTGGATGGGGGGATGCTGCACTGTAAACACAGCTGGGGAGGGAGTATGGAACTACTGGACTGCAAAAACAGCAGTGTCTATGGGGTGTGTGTGCTGTGCTACTTACTGCACTGTAAATATAGTTGTACCCCATGGAGTGTGTGCTGTACTACTTACTGTATTCTAAAACAGCTCTGTACCACATGGGTGTATGGGTGTGCGTGTATGTCTAGTACACTATTGTACTGTAAAACAAAGATGTGCCTACAGAGGTGTGTGCTGCACTACTTATTGCATTGCAAAACAAAGCTGTATGTACAGGAGTTATGCATGTGCTATATTACTGTACAGCAAGCACAGATACACCATGGTGTGTGTGTGTGTGTGTGTGTGTGTGTGTGTACGTACACATGTGTTTCTACTACACTACTTACTGCATTCTAAAACAAAACTGTACCCACAGAGGTGTGTGTTGCACTACTGCAGTCCAGAACACAGCAGTACTTACAGGCTGTGCTGCACTACTGCAGCCCAGAACACAGCAGTACCTACAGGCAGTGCTGCACTATTGCAGCCCAAAACACAGCAGTACCTACAGGTGGTGCTGCACTATTGCAGCCCAAAACACAGCAGTACCTACAGGCGGTGCTGCACTATTGCAGCCCAGAGAACAGCGATACCTACAGGGGTGCTGCACTATTGCAGCCCAGAGCACAGCGATACCTACAGGGGTGCTGCACTACTACAGTCCTTAACACAGCAGTTCCTACAAGTGGTGCTGCAGTGTAAGCACAGTGGTACCTACAGGTAGTGCTGCAGTGTAAGCACAGTGGACCCTACAGGTAGTGATGTACTCTACCATAAACATAAAAATAGATTTAGGGTATTGTACTGCCACACACTGTATAAAACACACAGTACCTACAGGAGAAATGGTTTCTTAATACAGGTGTTGTACTGCTATAGCATATGCAAAACAATAGCTATGGTGTGTTGCACTGCAAAAAAATAATGCAGGATATGTGGAGTTGATATACTGTTGCACTGTAAAGATAGCACTGTATTTGATGAGAACTGCTGTTGTGCTCTGTGTTTTTAGAAGATTGTACTATAGTAAATGAGACAAGTACTGGCTACATCAGAGTTTGCAGAAAACTTAAAAGATATACATGTGGCACACTACTTACTGTAAGAATGAGCTTGTATTAGCCGAGTGGTATACAGTATTATAATGTTCTCATAACTTACATTTCATATCAGATAGCTAATCTGCCGAACACTTACAAGTACCTTATTTCTGCACTTCAGTACTATGTACTGAAATTTTCACATTACCTGTGAAGTGAGTAGGGGGATGCTGGAATTCTCTAATGTAATGTTTTACAAACACTACCAGTATCATTTAATAATAATGCCCATTTGTTAACCAGGCAGGCTCACTGAACACACATTCGCTTTTCAGGAACTACCTGGGAGCAATGCCTGCTTAAAGTGACTTGCTCCAGGTCACACTGTACCACAGAAAACTTTGTACCACAGAAACTACAGCTTTAACTCTCTAAACCAGCTGCACAAATCCTACAGGAATACCTTACACCGTTATCCCATACCAAACATTATTCTGCAACATTCTGTTAGCAGAGTGCATGGATGCCACTAAATCTATTAAAACCACACTATTTTCAGTGACAATCAACCAGAGAAGAAGCAGGGAGGTGGTGTCATTATACTATTGCATAACAACCACACAGCCTCAGCAACCCTAACAGTAAAAAATACACTGAACAAAGACACTGACCCCAAATTGAAATCAGTGCAACTAACTATATCAGCATCTGCCAAAATACACATTGCCACAGTTTATAAATCCCCTCCTCCTATTGAAAAATGGACTCTCATGGACTCTGTAATCTCTTTAACCAAGAAAAGCAAACTCGTTATCTCAGAAACCTGTAATTTCAACTTTCTTGGGCTATAAAAAAGCAAAATTAAACAAACTTGCATCAATGCATAACCTAACCCAAAAAATCAGTATAACATAAGGACAAACGTAACAGTCTTAACTGACATTATTCTTACCAACTTCCACTACAATCTGTCATCATAGTACCAATATCCCTCACTGACCAAATGGTGTTTCAAAATCCACCCCCCTCAACTATTTCACTACCAGAAATATAACAAATTCTTGCAAAGATACCATTTGAGAACTCAAAGGAATTATTTGGCTCTCCCTGTATGAAGCCACTAATCCAGACAAAACTCTAGATCCTCCTCTTGTCTATACTATCTCATCCTCCTGGTGGTGATAAAAGGTGCCAACAAGAGTTTAGTGGCTCCTGAACTGATCTGCCTTGCAGATCCTGTGCATGTCCTAATCCCATGATCTATGACTTTCCAAACAATGAAAAGGTAGGAGTTACCAAAAACATGGGAGTCTACTGCTTGCCACCTTCACGGCCAGAAAACATTAAGCATGGGGAAATTTAATGATGCCATTTTTTTTAACAGCATGTTAACCCAAAACCCATGCGGCCACTATTCCAAGCTTGGCCACACTCCAACTGTAAACAGTTTTCTCCAACTCATGCTCTGCATACAGTAATGCACAACCACATTGGTGTCATGGCACCACATTAACACTTAGCTCTATCAATCATTGAAACACAGCTAAAATGGTACTCGCACACCAACAAAATTAAGAGTTAATGTCATATTACAGAAGAAGAGATGTCCACCTAACATCAGTTGCAATTTTCAAGTCTATGAAGGAGGGCTGAAATATGAAGGATGTGGTTTTTGTGGTGGTTAAGGTTGCGTTGTCGTCCCTAATGTTGCAATTCCAAGTTTCAGCTGTTAATATTGCAGTGCAGTTCATAAGACTGTTAGCAGGAAAGCCCTGACTGCCTGCACCGGTATGTGTAATTAAACTAACTTCCCCATTTCTAAACATATTTCCTAAAAGTTATATCATTTTTTACATGCAGTGTTTCATAGAACAACAAGCTAATAACCTGACTGTACGCAAAAGCAGGTCTATTCGCATAAGTAACAAATGTAAATACACCTAACGTAAGATATAACATAACACAGACTTCCCCAAAATAACAGCTTGCAACTGTCACTGCAATGCTTTTAGGCAAGTACTTCCCCACAACTGCATGAACAACTCGACTAATTCAGCAGTAACCAAAAAAGTAACAAGAGAAAGCAAAGAACCCCCTCCACTGGTCGCACAGCATAAGTAGTACCTAGAGCACCCAGCAAACCTGGTGCAGTTTTAGTCTTTGGAACTCGGTGACTACATAGGTACACTAGTGACTAGTGCTCATTCAGTATCCCACAACTCTGTTCCTACCTCCTCTATGCTGTTCACTGTATTCCGGCAACTTGTCATTTTACTGGTGAAAGATGAAGTGGTAGGCGAGCTGTAGTCTTCCAGGGTCTCGGAGATAAAGTCGTTCACCGTGATGAGCTCCGGCATCTTTCCACAGAACTGCACGCGACCAACAGCTCACAAACAAACCGAATATTAGCTTTGATGAAGTACAGACCATGAGTCGACACACAATAGCATTAGGGGTAAATCATTCCCGTGTGCTGAAGCCCTCGCCCCAGTCACAATGCTGAGCGCTTTAAGCTACCTTCCTCTTTAGCGCCTCGCAGTGCAGCAGCTGCTTTACCTTCAGCAGCAGCCGTAACACGAGCACCAGATCCCGCGCGCGCACTCACTGGGGCTTACGCGACAGCCGCCACAAGAGCGCGCTTTAAAAATACATACTTCGCGTGATATCCGATCATAATAGGGTTTAATGCAGATGAAACTTGCCGCTTGTTTCAAGTGTAATCAGCATGCACTCAGCTTAGTCAGTTATACCGTTTTCTAGTTACAAAAAGCTGCATGAAATATGGCCAGGTTAAGTGAGTGGAACTGGAGCAACATCTAGCAAATATCTCTCAACTCTCCTGATGTTCAGGGACGTGACGTCGCTGATTTTGGCTAAAAATTTAGCTCCGTCCGTCCTACTCTTTACTAAAATCGTAATTTTGAGAGAAACGGTGGCTGATTACACTAAATAAATAATTATAACAACTAGCTATAGTATTTTAGTTTTGAAAAAAAAGTATGCAGATTCACATTACTTTACAATGTCAACTATTCAAGTTAATAATACTAATATTTGAAAAAGCGTGTCTAATTTGGGGCATGTCACGTGTCCCTTATTATTTCTGGATTTGTCCGTGATTCTGGAGATAAGTGAGATATAGCAAAAGACCATAATATAATTAGAACCAAGCCGGTATTTTTTGAAGTGGTAACCCAGAGAAGGACACTACTGCAACAATGCCTACTATGGTCTTTGGATGAAAATAAGCCTGCACATATTTAACAAAAAAAAATCACAACACACACTGCTTGGAAGAAATAGCCACAGACATGTATTTATTATGCAAGTCTAATCAAATTATAAATCAAATCAGTGCCAGATCAGAAGGCAATGCCAATCAGACCAAATCACTGCAAATCAAGAATGAATAACTTCGGATGTGCACAAAGGGCAGAACTTGGAAAAAAGTCAAGTCATCCAGGCATAAAACACCAGATCAGTCCCTGTAAATACAAAACCAACACCAATGGCTGAAGTGATCTTCCACTAAACACACACTGTCCCTTGTCACTATTCAACCAGATACCAGTGACTGAAGGGAATTTACAGCTTGCAGGACCCAAGGCTGTGGCCCTCCAGTCTGCCCACTACACCATTGGGCACTCCACACAGAGAAGGGCTAAGATGTCTGAGCCTGCACCCCTCCCCAGGCCAAGCACATTCCTTTGCAATTAGCCTTCTAAGTTTGCCTTTCCGCCACAGGAAGATGGCTTGTCCTACATACCATCTTTCCTCCAAGCACATCTGCCAGCTTTCCCGTTCATTTTTAGGGTTTCCTATAACTAACTTTGTTCCTGAATATGACAAGTGAAGTCTCACTTTTGAACAGTTTTGGCGACCTGATATTAATATTAGCTGGGTGCACTGCCCAACCACCAAACTCAATCACCTTTTGCTTAATGAATCCCTTGGTCAACTTCCTAGCCTTCATCATGATCTGACATAACTTCTTTATGCTTGCGATCTTCATCAACCTAAGTGCATTACCTCAATTTCTGATGCCCCTTTTGTGTGGTCATGTGATGCAGTCCCGATTCTGAAGGAATGAGCTGTTAACTTACTATTGTCAAGACCCAGCCTCCCTGGGGCCTTTTGCAGGACAACTCTGAATTGGTAAGTAGATAAGGGAGCTCAATCTCTGTGACACAAGAATAGTGCATCATCACTCAGATGCATCATCTGGTATGGATAACACCCGTCCACCATTCTGACCAATTGTTTCCTCACCTTGTCACAAAGCAGTTACTATTTCACATTATTTGGACACATTCTTGAATCCCTTGGTACAGGCCAGCAAGTTTTATTTAAAGGATTCTTGGCTTTTTTTTTACTTAAAAATTACATCTTTACGGGTGAAGAGCTGGTAATGGGTACAACTGATGTGATTTTGTTATATACCACCATTCACCAGGAGGAAGAGATTGAATTATTGCAACTATATCTAAGGGAATATGGCCAGTTAGACACTATTAGTTCTAACACTGTTTGTACTAACACTATTTGTCAGTTAATGGACATAGTGTTAAATAACAACTTTTTTCTTTTTGAGGATTCGATCAACCAGCAGATTTTTGGGAGTGGCCAAGGGTATTAAGGTAGCTCCAACTTTTGCAAACCTAGTTATTTGCTGATGGGAGCATTCCATTTTAACGAATTTACCACTTTTTAAATATATTAAAATGTATAAAAGATACATAGATGATTTGTTTTTTATTTGGGGTGCTAGCCCTGAGTTTTTTGACCAGTTCATCACGGATATTAACAACAGCATTTCATGGTTATCTTTTACAGTTAGTGGAAAAGATACATTAGTACATTTTTTGGACCTTACATCCAAATAGATCTATTAAATAAAACCTTTTCCAGCAAGGTTTTTCTAAAGGAAGCTTTTTCTAATAACTACTTACACTTTGCTAGTCACAACCCCTTATATATGAGGTTTAATATTTTCCATGGACAAGTTATTCGAATTAGTAGACTTTCAAGTAGTGATTCTGTGTTTCTTGATGAAGTGGCAATACTTACTAAGATGTTTAAAGAAAGGAGTTACCCAGAAGAAAAGCTACACAGTATTAGTAAAGACATTATACAAAATCGTTTGTCCAAGTTTTCTCCTATACTAATTAAAGAGTTTAGTCCCAAGGCAGAAGAAGCTGATAGTAGAATTACAGAGCAAAGTGGTGTGTTTTCCTTACCAATAAGCATTGACAGCTCAGGTCTTAGAAACATCCTACAATCTAATTGGAAAATCATATTGGGTAACCCAGAACTGGCTAGCATTGTAGATGAATTCCCTAAATTTGTTAAAAAAAAACCCTGGTAATTTGAAACAAATTTTAGACAGGAATGTTAAGATCGAACAGGTTATTCCAATACAATTGGTTGGGACGTTTCCTTGTTTATCATGTAAAAAGTGTCACTATATTAGTGGTACTAGTAGTGTATATTTCCAACACTTGGGAAGGAATTGTGTGTCTAAAATTAGATACAACTGTTCTAGACAGCATAACATCAAATGAATTCTTAGAAATAGATTTGTTTAATTTTATTGTTGACATTCATTTTTGCATATATGTTTTAAACATCAAAATTTATTTTTTAACATTTAATAGAATTGTCACATGGTGCTGTGAATACTATACAAGATCTGCTATAGGTGCTTGTTTCTTTAAATCTAGATGGACTCAGCTCAAAATGTTCTGAGTCTTCCTACTGGGCTGTAGTTCATTACATCAGCCTAACTGATAGTATTGAAACGATCACGTGTTGCATACCAGATTTTTCTGATGAAGTTCTTGGATTCACAATAAAAGATTAAAAGCGCAAATTTATCTGGTGTTTTTCTTTTTCAGAATTGTGTTGGTAACAGTCCTTTGAGTAAGTTTTTTTGTGCCTTTTGCAGGATTACCCTGAATTGGTGACTGGATATAAGGGAGCTTGGTCTCTGTGACACAAGGGTGGTGCGTCACCACTCAGATGCATCACCTGGTATTTCCTAATCCATCTAACTATATCCCACCTTGTATCCTTTGGGGGCTTGAGCCTCTGCCAAACTCTTTTTTACTTTCCAGATTGTTTTACTCTTCCTCACATGTCCTGTCAGCCTCCAGCTTGGTATCCATGAGCTCTAGCACCCATGGAAGGTGGACACACTTACTGCACTGCGCTATTTCAGATATACGGAACACCCCACAAAATGCTATCTAGTATGCAGTCTGAAACAGCTGCAGTTTACACAGCTGAACTACATAGCTCTCAGAGCTCACCACAGGCACAATAGTCTGATGCTCATATGCTCTCCTGACATCCATTCTTGCTTAGCCTTGGAGTATCTTTCTAACTGTGAATGCTTGTGTGGTGTCCTGCCGTTCTTCTGTTCTTTGATACCAACTAATTGCTGCCATGTGTGCACCTGTACTGCACATTGACACGCCCATTTTTTTAAACTAAAAATGTAACTTAAGAGCCACAGTACAGGTAGTGGCCACTTACTTGCCACCCTACATCAGCCCTTATTTCTACAAAATTAATAATACATTTCTTATACTGCACACATGTACATGGATGCAACACTTTCTGTATCATGCCCCATATCCATTTTTCATCAGATCCCAAATGAGTTATGGAATCCTTTAAGCCTTTGGGTCTGCTGCAGGTACCAACTGCCTGAACCGGTCCCACTGAAAATGAGAAAGTGAGTCAGCAATAGCATTCTCATTTCCTTCAATATGCTGTGCTCTGAATGATATGTTTTGCTGCAGACATTTCAGTACAAACTGTCTTATTAGTCTACTTGTAGTCCCCAACCCCCCCAGGTGAATAATTTAACAGGCTAACTACTACATGTTCAGTTCTAAATAACATGTACTTGTCCTATAACTAATCAGCCCACACATGCAGAACCACAAAAAAAGGGAAGAATTCCATCTTCCTAACTGATGGACCTTTCCCCTTTTCATTTTCCAGTTCTGTAGCCACTGTTCAACAAACCATCTGCACTTCCAGAATCCCCTAAATCCAATACCTCCTGCTGCATCTGTGAACAGTTGGGGTGTCCTTGTTCATTGTTCTTTGTTGCCGGAGTAACACCCAGTTAAACCCCTTCAAGAGGGGGGATTTCATGGGATTTCACTCTCAAGGTGAATTTCTTGGCCTCCATGTCTTAAACACATAATAATCAGGTTATGATCATCGAGCTGATCATAATCCTTTATATGGTGTAGCATTTAGGATTTGTTTTCTTGATTGCAATGACACTCTCCTCACCACCACCATCAGCTACTACTACAAAGAAATAAAGAGTTTGCATACTGTATGCAAAGACATGATGAGACCAAGCCAACTAGGTACATCAGCTGTACAGGAATTTTATCTTCTGAGGCATGCAAGTGCAGCTATTAAAATGCCCACAATGCCATCCTCAATGTGCATTATTTGATGGTACTAGCCAGTGTGCAGTATGATGTCATTCTTATTCCATTTAATTTCTTACTTAAAACCAAAAAATATTTGGTGATGATTTTCTGTTGTATGAAAAAAATGGAAGGAACAGACTGTATTAACTTTATGAAAACACAAATAAGCAACTGGACTGGTGTTCCACATCAAGCTTTGTTAATTGAAAGGGCACATTTAGTGTATGCTCCAAACCTGACCACGAGAAAAAAGCCAAGACCTGTATTAGTAAAGATGCAATCATGCCAGTAGAAAAAGTTAATCTTGACAAAAACTGTGGCAGAAGTGCAAAGTATTAAAAACTGGAGACAAAGCATTTATGGAAAATGACTATTCACCATAATCAAGCAGAAGAGAAGAAAATGTATGCCAGCAATCAAGGAATGTCAAGAGCCAGGCATAAGTTTCAAGCTGCCATGTCAAGCTGTTTTCAGAGCATTTTCAGCTGGAGGACCAAAGACATTTTTTGATGCAGAACAGGCTAAGGAGGAAATAAAATAAAAAAGTTTACCTAACAGAAAGTGAGTAAGCAAGCAGAACGAGACAATGCTTCTCATTCTTCTGACAATAAATTTCACTGAGAGACTTTGGCAGTGAAACATTTTTCAATATTTCAAATGAAAATGTTTGAGTGACAGAAAAAAATACAGGAATTGACTATAAGAATCAAGAGTACCTTGAACTTGAGCCAGAGTATAGTGTTGGGAGATAGAGATGATCAGGAAGAAGACAAGCATCAATGAACTTAGTGAATAAATGTGAGATTATAAAGCATGAATCACATTTGTGAAATCTGACTTGGAAAAAAAGTGGATGACAAAATACTAGACTTTTGTTGATTTTGTTAAACATGTGGATGGACTGTGAAGCATATACCCCACATTATGTCTTTAATCTTTAGAAGGACAATAAAGGGATAAATAAGTAACTGTAAGTAAAGTAATTTTAGTTCTTATTAGTACTTACATAAAACTTTTCATGATATAAACTGAATGGTGTATTGTAAAGTGGTTTTGTATAGTTTGCAGTCAGGGGTATTTTAAATGTGAGGGACTCTTTTCAATGACTGTTGTATGTGCTACAGATATTAATGTAAACAAGTAACTTTTTAGTTGTAAGAAATACAGGTTTCACAGTATAACGAGAGAAGGAAGGCTGGACAGAAGCAAAGTTAAGTTAATATAATGCTGTGATCTTGGCCTGCTGGGTTGGGGTGGGGTGTAAAAGTGTATTGATTATATTATATGTAGAACTAAGATTATAATTTCCCTTGTTTTAACAAGGGTGGATGTCTAGATTAATGTCCTTGGCTGAAGCTATAAACAAGTTTTTTGTAAGCAAATGGGCTTGAAAAATAAGAGAAATTGATGAAAACCATGAATGATGCCAAGTTTCTTGTATCTGCCAAGATATTAGCTTGTTTTTTTTTTCATTAGGAAGTGTTCTCAGACAAGAAGTCTACGGCTGAAGGCAGTTAGCCATAGGAATTCTGTACATGTCTGAATGAGATTTGCAAAGATTCTTTCATTTATCTGCAAGTTGTTAGCTATTATTTTTTTTCTCATTGCTGACTACTTTTCCACACAGATGAGTTGTCTGCAGATGCAAGCAATTAAGTTTGAGATTTCTGAGCATTCTTTCCTGATGGAATACAAAATTTAAAGGAACAATGACAAGCAGTTCAGTGAAAAGTAAAGTTTGAAATTGTGGGATGTAGGAGGTCCTAAACGAAAGACCAGCACTGGTAGACTTTTTAGTAAAATCTAGAAGAGAGGATGATGTTAAAAATTAATAATTAGTAGACCATAAAAAATATTGCATGATAACGATAAAAATCAGTTAGAGGATGTTAGAAAGGACTAGGAAGAGAGATTGGATAAGCAATTCACAAAGAAACAATGGGGGGTATATGTTTGCCTCCCATATATGCAACAGACTCTAGAAGATTTAGGATTTTTGCTTGGAAATGTTTACATAGATATTTTTATGCCCCAAGTACACTCCAGATAATTTTTCTCAGGTAGACAGCAAATGTTTGAGGTGTGATAGGGAAGAAAGAGATACTTTAGAACATATTTCCAGGAGTATAATGAGTTGGCAGACTTTAAAAATTCTTTGCAGACTACTCTATCAGAGATACTTGGCCAGCCAATTGGTGTAACTAGGAAAAGGATTTTTTGAGCTATGATATAGAATCAGAATTGCCTAGACATACTAAGGCTTTGCTTACCCGAATCATGGTGGCTGCCAAAAAGGCAATTACTAGAAAATGGAAATCAAAGTCTAAACCAACTGTACTAGAAGTAGTGAATGCATTAACAGAGATAAAACAACTAGAATAGGGATCTTTAGAAAAGGGTAGAAGCAAATTACATAGGAAAAAAGGGAACTGTTGAAACAATACATATAGGGGAAGAATGAGGTTTAAAAGCAGGCAGGATTTGAATGAGCATTGACTGACAATGATTGGGTGGATTATTAGTGATGTATAATGTTTGCAACTAAAATATGTCAGTACTGTCTGTGACGTAAAATACTTGCAACTAAGACTATGTCGATATGGTTTGTTTTCATTTATATAAATGCATGGTTGCCTATGTCATAAGTAATAATTTAATAAAGATGTTTCTTGTTAAAACAAAAATTGTGGGATGTGAATAAGAGATAGTAGTTTCCCCAGCAGCATGACTACTTTAATGCATTTAATAGAAGAGTGCATAATTTCGTTTTATTTAAAGTTAGCCAGTGCAGTTTTCCTTAGGAATAAAAGTTATTGTTTTCTGAAACCATGCAAGCTGTTTTTCACATCTAGGAGGAGAACAGAGATAATGAAAGAATAGACAGCAATAGGTTTAAGTGGGAACACAGACTGTTACATAGTTCATAGGTTCATTGTTCATAGTTTAGTACTAGGCTAACTGCCCTTGTGGTCCATTTTAAGCCTAACCAATTTCCCCAGGTGACAATCAAACCCTGCACCTTGTGTCTGTAAGGTAAACACCTTAACCATTATGCCAGCCTCCCCCCTTCTCTTTATATCTATCATGCTCTTTAGCATTTTATATATTTATCATGCTCTTTAGCATGGGCAACCTTAATTTTAGATTAGGTCATGCCTGTGGGTGCAATTGTTAATTTGGGGCAATTGTTCCTATCTGGAGGATCAAACTTTATTTGTTGAAAATGTACATCTTTTTGTGCATTTGTTCTAAGTTAATAGGGGAAGGGGTGTTCTGAAAATGTATTTAGCTTTTTGTTTGAGGGTTTTTGTTAAAACAAAAAGTATTGAGAAATATGACATAGGTTCTAATGGAGATGAGAAGAACCAAGTGTATAAAAGATCATTCTGTGTGAGCATGTAAGACAAAAGTTGGAAATGCACTTAAAAAATGTCACATATAAGTGGGAAAAACAGCTATTTGTCATAATGGCTACTCTTTCCATGGTATCTTGGAATGTAAATGGCCTTATAGGTATAGAGAAGAAGTAGAGTACTGGAATATATTAAGAAATGTAGAGTGCAAATATTAATACTGCAGGAGACACATATATAAAGAAATGAGCATGTGAATGTGACAGAGAGAGTTTTTAAGGATGGATATTTGGCAGCATATCAGGGACAAAGGGAAAGGGGACTAATAATAATATAAATGCTTGAGGGGTTCCAATAATGATAGAAGTTGGAAAAAAGACAATAATGGTAGATTTGCGGTAGTAATGGCTATTGGCAAGAGAGGAGGATTACACTGGCATGTATTTACATTCCACCAAAAGCTGCTATTATGGAGCTTAAGAAAAGTTTGGGAAAAACATTCAGCTTTCAGCAGGGAATATTACTTATATTTGGGGAATGGAACTTGATTTGTAATAGTGAGTGTGTTCCAGAGGGACATAGAAGGGAAACAGAACAAAAGAGGGTGGATTTCTGCAGAAAATGTTTGGTATGACAGACATGAATTTAATAGTATGAACTCAGACAGAATGTACATATTACCCCCAAGGTACAATAACTGGGTTAGAGTGGATATAAATTATAGTTCACAGGAACATGTTCATTTAATTGAAAGCTATTTTAGATCATGCAAAAATAAAAATGGAGATAAATTGCAAGGTAATGAAGTGACAATGAGTCACTGGTGGTTTCCTACCTACCTGTTAAAAAGAGAAGAATTTAAGGAATGAGTAGTAAAGATTATTCAACAATCATTGAGGAAGATAGAAATTTCTTCAGAATGAATAGCTAGTCAGTGGGATGCAATTAAAGTGGAGGGTTAAAAACAGGGTAGAAATAAAACAGAAAGAGATATGGTTAAGAAGTAATAGGATTTATTTAGAGGGACAGACAAAGGTTAAAGTACTGCAGAATATGGAGAATCTCACAAAACAAGAAGACCAACTGCAGAGTGCTAAAGAGAAATAAGGGAGTATTGGATAATATGCATGAGCGTAGAAAGATTGCTGTTAAACAAGTGTTTTTATAACAACTCCAGGGCACAAAAACCTTTACCACAGTGACTTAGACAACAGAAATAAGAAAGAGTTGTCACCAGACTTAGGGAGCCTATGAAAAGAAAAAATAACCAGAGATCCTATAGAAGTATTAGATATATTTTTGAAATTTTATGAAATTTGTATAAAGCAGAGTAATGTGGCAGCCAAGAAAAAGTACAAATGGAAACATTTATGGATGACTTAACTATGCCAAGCTTAGAGAAAGACGAGGCTCAACAATTAATAGTTAAGATATGAGGAGATGACATGAAAGGTGATGAATAATCGATCTGCAGGGAAGTCTCCAGGACCAGATTATATTCCTGTAGATCTGGGTAATTTTGTTTAATAGTATTTTAAAAGGAGGGGAAGTACCAGCATCTTGGAAGTAAGCTGTGTTGGCTGTATTACCCAAAGAGGGTAAAGACCCATTAGACTCAGCCAACCCATTTCAATTTTAAACCATAATTATAAATTATTTATGTCTATAGTGGCTAAATGAATGGCAAACATGTTGCTAAAATTGATGGATTTAGATCAGTATGATTTTGTGGAGGAGAGGCAAAATTTTAACAACATTAACAGAACACTGATACATTGCATTGCCCAGGCCAGGCCAGTATAGTGGCTATAAGGCTTGCCCAGGTAATCCCAAACAATTAACTTATAATAAAGTGGCAGAAGGCCTTATTTTAATTGTTGAACCTTAAAGGGTAACTGGGGGGGGGGGTCATTGCATTAGTACAAATCATCTTCTTTCTAACACATGTAGCATCAAAGTAGTCCATATGGAGGCAGCTATCATTATATAGTCATGCATATAAGATATTCAAGGAGAGACTGAATGTTTCTGTATACATATGTAAAAATAGTTGAATGAACTCTGGAGTAGGAATATATTCCAGGGTAAACAAGCAGCACAAGGTCAGAATTCTTCAGAGGAACAGGTAAAAATGTTACATGATTTGAAGTACTTCCTTAAAGGCAGTGTGATGTGTTTTTGGAACAAACTCCTAGCAAAGGCATTGAGGTAAAGATTCTGAAATGGATAAGGAATGCATTGGATAGTGCAGAGGTATCCTAATGAAAAAAATAGAGAATAGGTATGAGTCATACAAACTCTTTGTTTGGAAAACTTGGCGAGCTGCTCTAAGCACGTTGCCCATCTTTCTTAGTAATTGTTTATTTTTGTGTGATAGAATCACGAGAGGATACAGATGGCAGTGAGTAAAAAAAGACACTGTTAAAAATGCTTTGGTGAGCACTGCATTGCATGTTAGCTAACTTATAATAAGTTAGGTACAACTGTTTTTAAAAAGGGAACACAAATGTTTTCCTGAGTATATATATATCTAGATATCAAATGTTCAACAATTTAGACATCTTGTTATGCCTGGCTTGTAGCTGTTATTATCAATCACTGCTGTGGGGACCAAGACCTGGAAAAGGACATAACTAATTTGTAAATGTATGTAACGAAAGATTACTTAACATGTCTACTAACTCCAGTTATGATTAAATGAATGAACCAATACATATGTGTGTGATATCCACTCTCTAGGACAGTAATCAAGGACCCTAAATCTTCACCACTGACACTGTAGAGGGGTGTTCACTTGGAATAGAAATAGATACCCATAGTATTTCCAGATGCAGCAGTCTGCATCAAGCACAATTTCCCCCAAGAGCACACAGGGAACACACTCAGTCCGGAGGTCTGGATTTCTCTCTCTCCAGGGCCAAAGTGAGACTCCCAAATGGCACAGCAGTCGAGCTGAGTTTTCAGCTGTCAAAGCCAAGTGCTCTAGCACACTCTCTGCTTTGTGTCCCTGCTCCAAGCAGTTGACATGCACACTCGTTGAAATTTGATTTTTCACACACACACACAAGGTGGTGGTGCTGCGGTAGCATTGTCGCCTTGCAGTAAGACGCTGTTCAGTTTGATTCTCAGCTAGAGCGTCTTCTGCATGGAGAAATACGTGAATGGGCATACCTTCGTTGAAGGTTTTATGCCAGGGCTGGCAACTCGGCATGTAAAAATCTACTGCCAATCATTAGCGGACCGGAGCTCCGCTGTGGCGACTCCTAACTGGGAAAAGCTGAAAGACAAGACACACACACACACACGGCTGGCACAGATACACTAGCGATGCCCTCTTCTGCCCAGACTATAAGGTAGTTACTGCCACCAGACACTCAAAGCCAGCTACTCCAAGGCTCTTACAAAGGTACTCAATTATAACGAGTGAAATTAATACTAATACAAATGGTGGTGTTTGGCCAATGCTGTAAGGCTTTCAGGAGTGACCACAGAGTCAACAAATAGATATAAATACTCTCAAAGGTTAAATTATTCTCTAAAGGACCAGCCACAATGAACAGTTTAAATATATTTAATAATATATAATAAAATAATATGAAAATACTAAATATCTATTAACAACAAACACTAGAGTTTCAGACACAGGAAATATTAAAATAAACAGATGAATAATACCGCCTACTTCGAGGCGATCTATGCCTGACATACAAAGCTATGTCAAATCCAGAATTAATGGACATGCTCCACCTCAGTAAATCTAAATCCCTTAGAGCCACACGCTTGAGGGACTTGAACCTCAGCACAGAAATAAATAGAACTTGCTGGAGGGACAGGTTCATAACCCAGAGGCTCCCTTTGCTCTGGAATAGAATTCCAGTTCATGTGAGGCAGAGCACCTCACTGAATCTCTTCAAGAAGAATCTCGATAAGTGGATGGGGGATCATAGGTTTGTCCCAGGGATTACTCCCGTGTCACTATTAGACAGAGGCACAGTAAACTAAACCTTAAAAAGGGCACAGTATACTCAAATCAAGGGGTGGCGTAAGCCATACAGAATCGGGCTAGGCTTATAATTGCCCCAGGGCAGATAGCCTAGTATGAACCTATGAACCTATGAATAGACTCACACAGATACAGAAAACAAGTATTAACTAATCTCATTACATTTACCTGACTGATGTAAGGAATTACTATTCCCTGGTCACTTACTAGAGCAAGGCAAGATGAAGTAGTTGAGGGGTCCTTCTTTGCCAGGTTCCAAAAAAACTGAGTGCTGTGAGACTTCTCTCTCATCTGGTATTAAAACATCATTTTTGCCCTAGATTACAGAATGACATCACATACATCTGGTCATCTGACTTTTGGTTCCCATGTTACCCACCCTCCCCCCGGTTAGAAGCTGTCGGGATGTAGCACGTATGTGTCAATAATACACACACAGATCCTTCCTAAGATCTGCTGCAGCTCTTAGGGGACATAAAACAATTTCAAACCTCCACCCTTCCAGAGTAGCAATTAGTTCACCCCAAAGAGAATACAGAAACCTTCTTACTACATACTTTTTGTCTCTAGCTGAATTGAGAACTGTAAGATACAATCTTTATGGCCTAAACCAGGTAATTTAATTTCAAACTATTTTCAAAGTTAGCTGGACTGAGATTAACTTCTTCTCTTCCAGTATTCTCTGTTAAATCATATACATTTAATCAGTTACAATACAGTCAGTACTGACTGTTGGTACATTTGTTTAACACAATCAGCTTTACAAATACATTTTTCAACACAAGCATCTGTACAAATCAGTTTGCTATACAAATGACATACAGTTCTTTACAAAATTCCAGCTACCTATGCTGGCATATGTTACACATCCACTGCCCTACTTCTGCTGTCATAGCTGGCAATGCCTCACATTGTCACATCTCTACCCCCTTTAAAGATTCAAGCTAGTTTTTCAAGTGATCCTTGAGAAATGTTGCTTGAGAGGAATGGGCATGTCTGGGAATACATTAACCCATGTCCTGTCTTGAGATCCCATTTGCATTGGCATTGCTGACCCCACTACAGTCCTACACTGCAACCCTAGGCTCAACTTAGTAACTTGGCATTTTGCTGGCTGGCTCAATTTAACAATAAATTCCCCCCTCAGACTCCTCCTGTCACCCACCGCAGATACTCAGCAGCAGGGCTTCTCTATCATCTTAAGGCTTCATCATGTTAACATGGTACAGTTTGTGCCCCTGCCTCCTACCTAGCAGTTCTACCATGTAGTTAACATCATTGACCTTTCTTACCATGTTGAAGGGTCCCTCCCAAGCTGCCTGCAGCTTATTGTGTCTGACAGGAATGAGAACCATAACCTGCCATCTCACAGCATACTTCCAGAATGACATCACATACATCTGGTCATCTGACTTCTGGTTCCCATGTTACCCCCCCCCTTGGCTAGAAGCTGTCAGGGTTTAGTACATATGTGTCAATAATACACAGACACACAGCTTTGCTAAGATTTGCTGCAGCTCCTGGAGGTCATAAAACAATTTCAAACCTCCACCCTTCCAGAATAGCAATTAGTTCACTCCAAAGACAATGCAGAAAGTGTCTTACTACATACTTTTCGTCTCTGGCTGTATTGAGATTTGTAATCTACAATATTTATGGCCTAAGTCAGGTAATTTAATTTCAAACTATTTTCAAAGTTAGCTGGACTGAGATTAACCTCTTCACTTCCAGTATCCTTTGTTAAAACATATACATTTAACCAATTACAATACAGTCAGGACCCACTGCTGGGGTACATTTTTTAACACAAGCAGCTTTACAAATGCATTTTCAACACTAGCATCTGTACAAATCAGTTTGATATACGAGTGACATATAATTCTTTAAAAAAATCCAGCTAGTTATGCTGGCATCTGGTACACAACCACTACCCTACTTCTCCTGGCACAGATGGCAATACCTCACATCATCACAATGTGAGCTAGACGGAAACGTCTAATCAAAGAAAAGGAGAATAAGTGGTTTCAGCATCCAAAGGTGCTATAGCATGAATTCCGGAGATCATTTGTGTACCAGAAAGCACATAAAATGCAGGCATTTATGGTTGCATTTGCAATTTTTAGTTCATTGAGTTGTAGATTTGATTATTTTTGACATGACAAATGTTGTGGCTCCCTGTTTTTATATACATGTGTGTGTATATGTATGGCATTCACTTGTTTGTGTTTGGGATCAACACTTTCTCCCAGATTCAGCAAGCCCTGCATGGTGTGCACGACTAGTGCAGGAGCTCCATAAGGCAATATGTCTGCCGTACAATCCAGGAATAAGCTGTAGGGACGTGCACGAGAGCTCCTGCAATAGTCCTGCACAGACTCAGCCCCTGTATGCAAATTACCCCATTTGCAGGTGAAAGCCATGCAAATTAGGTGAATTTGTGATCCAGGAAGCTGGAAGGTGGCTGCGCAGGACTAGTGTAATCTGCAAAAATGTATTTGGCCAGTAGCTGAGTACATTTCTGCAAACTACAAAATGTAGCCATGACAGCTCCAAATAAAGGGTGGCTATCATGTAGAAAGCATGCCAATAGCCAAATATATGCCCATTGGCATGGAAAACAGTTGCAAAAATAAAAAAAAAAAAAAATCAATTTTTATTTTTTTAGCCGATCCCGGCTATTTAAGCATAGGGCAGCGGCACGCAAATGGGATTGGGAGAAAAATAAAATAAAAACCCTAAAATAAGCTTTCTAACCAAAATCACTATTTTGCCATTATACTCAATGGCAGGCAGAAGACAACATGGCCAGTGAATAGTGGTTGCTAAGGGGGGAGGCTCAGTGTGGGACCTGTAACTATGCAACAGCAGGCAAACCTATGCAAATGAGGGGAATGATACTAAATCCCAGATTACCCCTACATGCTAGTCAGCACCCAACAGTGTAAGAGCAGGAATAGCTTGGTGCAAGCCTAGGAGTTAGCTGAGATCATAGGAGGGTGTTTCAGGCATACTGTAAGCAGATTGGAACCCTGTGGCTTGGGTTTGCCCTTAGCTTTGCAGAACTAAGCAAGGGTGTGTGTCTGAGGCTGCCTAGCACTCTTTACATTGCCTAAGTGGGTGTGTGTGCCATGAACCAGGTTTTAAAGGGAAAAAAAAAAGTAAACCAGGAAATAGCAGCTCTGTGCACATTTGAGCACTGTGTTTGCGCGGTGTACCCCCGGGCTTAAATAGAAAATGCAATGGAAAGGGAAAACAGCAGTAGGAAGGTAATCTAGGAGAACTAGCGTAGCAGGCAGGTGCAATGTATCAGAATCAGCCAATTACACAGGCAGCAAACCAGCCCAGTCGAGAACACTACTATAAACTATGCAAACACCTTTCCCTCTGTTTTTCCCACATACTCGACACCACCGGTGTATACAAGCGGGGAACTTTTAACAAACAAAAACAACAAAATGATAGGGGCTGCAACAGCTATCAGACATTAACATGTGGAAGAGGCTGAGGGTGGTGAGGATGAGAATGCTGTCGACCAACCCACAGTGAAGAGATGGAGAAGCGTGTACAGACCCAGGGCAACCTACCAGGGGCTACAAGAGCTGGAGATAGTGGAGCGCTATAGGGTGGACAGGGACCTCCTACAGCAAATTGTTGAGCTGTGCTGGCCATGCCTGACACACAGAACCAACGGAGGGGAATCCATCCCAGTGGATACCAAGGTATGTGTAGGCCTAGGAATACTAGCCACAGGTACCTCCCAAAGCCCAACTGGGGATATCATGGGGATCTCACAGGAATCAGCATCCAGGGTATTCCACAAGTTCCTGGATGTCATGTCAGCACATGCTGGTGAGCATGTATATTTCCTCAACATCTGTGAGGTATTGGCCAACAATATGCATCTCTTCCACCAAATAGCAGAATACCCTGAGGTAGTGGGTGCTATAGACTGCACACACATATGCACCAAAGCACCACCTGATGATCGGGGTAGGGTCTACATCAACCACTAGGACTTCCCCTCTATCAACTCCCAGGTCGTGTGCAATGCCCGGGGCATGATAATGAATGTGTGTGCTGGCTGCCCTGGAAGCTATCACGATTCTTACATCTGGCAACTGATGCAGCTGTACCAGAGATTTGCCACTGGGGACATCCCTTACGGCCACCTAGTGGGGGATGCTGGTTATGCACTGGAGCCGTGGCTGATGACACCCATCAGAAATGCACACACACCTGAATAAGAACTCCATAATGAGGCACATGCACAGACCAGAATTATAATAGAGCATGTGTTTGGGATGCTCAGGTCATGGTTCCAGTACGTGGACACATCTGGTGAAGCCTTGCAGTACTCACCAGCTACATGTACTCAAATTGTCATCGTATATGCCATGCTACACAATATGATCCTGCGGAAACAGCTGCAGCAGGAACAGCACGGGGCAGGGCCACACAACCCCCCACCAATGCCAAGGCCTGCGCAGACACAGAGTGACTCAGAGGAGGAACAACCTGAGCCTGCCCCAGTAGGCAGATGGATGCATGCCCAATATGCCCTGGCCTTGGCAAAGAGGCAACAGATAGCACATACACTGACACAGTAGGGACCCAGGGAATGCTACCTCTCTCTGACTCACACATACAGTAAAAGGGATGCCAAATATGACACTACCTGTGCTCAACCATGTATAGGGAGTGTACTATGTGCATCTGACATAGGCAGCCCTCCAGCACCATCCTCAGTACTGGCACACCCACAAGGTAAGTCACTCTCCTTACCAATTGCCGAATGGAGCAGTATGTGTTGTTACTTGTATCTATGGTATGGATGTGAGCATGCAAGGGAATCAGGTGGCTGAATGGGATGCCAGCAGATAGTAGACACCTATAGTGGCAGCATGAGATCTGTAACAAATACTGGTGTCACCACAGTAGCCAGTACTACACATGGTGACAAAACCCACTGCAGGAAATGTGCTGGGCCACATGTGTATCCATATGACACACACATGCCAGTCAGTGAGGTTCACATACCTAACAACAGTCTCACCAAGCAGGACAGGTGTAGACAAACCCAAACAAAGTCTGTGCTAAGGCCTCTGAATGATGCCTATGGGTGACCCCCCCCCCAGGCCTACACAGACAGACTACATCAGGTCAGTTAGTGGGATGCCAGTTCTGAAGGGTAGGAAGTCAGAAACTAATATGTAGGTCAATCAAACCTAAGACCTGTAGTACACTGATATGCCTCTAGTCAGCATGATAGGTTAGAATACAGAATGAAATGGAGTACCTGACATACCAGCACAGTCATAGCAAATGTGTACAAGTGTCAGGTGTGACCCCCCCCCCCATCCCATGTAGAAATGTAGAAACAGTCAGGTGTGCCCCCCAATCTGGTGTAGAAATGTAGAAACAGTCAGGTGTGACCCCCAATCCTATGTAGACATGTAGTAACAGTCAGGTGTGCCCACCCCCCCAATCCTATGTAGACATGTAGAAACAGTCAGGTGAGCCCCCCAATCCTATTTAGAAATGCAGTAACAGCCTGGAGTGCCCCCCAATCTGATGTAAACACGTAACAGTCAGGTGTGCCCCCCCAAATCCTATGGAGAAATGTAGTAACAGTTAGGTGTGCCCTGCCTCCAATCTGATGTAGACATGTAGTAACATGTATGTGTAGGTATAATACCAGTGGAGCACAGATGACCAGAGGTGGCCAAGCTAGCAGGATAGATTGTAGCATTTGTACAATATGCAGGAATGTGTGTGTTAGGTTAGTGTGTGTTTCATATTGTGTGAGAGTGGTCAGTATGTATGCATGTTGATGTTTGACCTGGTGGCCATTGCCCACTACTGCCAATGACAGGGCCAAGTCCTCACAACTGCAATGCCAAAGACAATTCCCCCCCAGTATAACACATGCTAGCAGTAAGTCAATGTATGGTGGCAATATGTGTCTCTATCTGAAAGAGGGACATGGCATGACTGTTGGGCTACATGTGCAAGCAGTGCACAGGGAAAAGTACCCCAGACATACAGTATATAATCTGTAACTGTGAAATGGACACACCCTTGGAATTGTACATACAGGTATGCATCACATTATTTGGGCTTGTAGTAGGGAACTTGCAGATCACAAAGGTGATAGGACTGATGTATTGGGAAACGGCTGATGTCCCTGCACAAGCTAGCATAACTGGAATGCCCCATGCATATCTGTGAGTCAGATGCAAGTCATTTTCATAGCACACATGCATCTAGCTCACCCAAACACCACCCACAGGTACCTCTCTGGTCGTATCCCTGCTGTTGGGAATGGGTACAATATGACCCCCACCTGTGTATGGCAATAGCGAAAGAATGCAGCATGCAGTGTAGGTGTTCCATGCAGGTGTGTCCCTAGCTGTAAGTAGCACCCTGCCAGCATCCACAACACCTGATCAATACTGATAGAAAGTATTGGCATGAACACCGAGCACACCTACCCTGTCACCCCAGGTAAATATACTGTATAGCAGTCTGGGACTGTAGGACTGACAGAATCCAACAGCCTGTTACAGCTGGCCTGCATCACCAACAAATGGCCTACAGGTCTCTGCAAAATGCCCATGTCTCACCCGTACTGCCAATGTATGTTATGTCATGGGCACCCAAATAACAATATAAAACATTCCACATAAGCCATATGCAAGGCCATGTGGGAAAACCACAGTAACACGTCCACCATGTCCCACTGCATGAACTGTGGACCAACACCAAAACACAGCTGTGATGAGGTGATAACTATAGGGAAAGTATCAGAGAATGTATGCATAATGTATGGAAGAGCATAGAATAATAGGGGGGGGTGGGAGCATGGGCAGCATGGAATGTGCAATGTCCAACACACAGTCGTATGCACATACTATCCCTGGCTGCAAACACAAAAATGGGTGGCTACAAATCCGCCCGTACACCACAATAGGGGTAATGTCCTGACTTATGACCCCTGCCTCTGGGTAACCTGTGTGAATCTGTACAGCTGTGAGGTATTGCCACAGCAGGATAAGGCCATACTGTCACGTCGATGGATATACAAGTCTGTGAACCTCTGCCAGCACTGTACCAAGGTGCGGAACTGGATACACAGACCCAGCAGCAAGTGTCTACAGCTCCCCCTCCAGAATGGCATAACTTTCCATGAATATGTAGGCATTTGACCACAATACTGGACACAGCTGCATTCATCCTGTGTTCCCCAGGACATTACTGTGAGCAAAAATGTCCACCTGACAGTACTTGAGGACATAAAACATCACAATGTATAACAGTACACATGTCTGGATATCTCTGCTAACACCAGTACCATGTATCAGAAGCAGCACAGACACAATTACCTATAGTACACACTATCCCTTGCACAGTTTGACTCCATATTGCCAACTGATCTACAGATATCCTGCAGAAACAGTTTGCTACCTGCAGGTGTAGAACACAAAGGTCTGCACTGGAGTACAAACTACCTGGAATGGATCCACACATTCAATACAGAATGGCATACTGGGCATGCTCACACACTTAGAGAAATGAAGGCAATGTCAAACAACAACATACTAAAAGGTCATACTGGGCATGCTCACACACTTAAACAAATGAAGCCCATGTCTGCCAACAACAGTGGACCATATATATCTGACAGTTGCAGATGTTAATGCATATAATCCTCAGTATGCACCAGTCATGCTTTGCACACACATTGGATAGGAATACACACATATATCCAAGGACAACACGCTATAATATGCCAGAAGTGTACATACATAGCTGTGTGGAAGAGAGTGACTGTGACACAGAGCCTTCCATCATGAGGCCTGTCCCACCCAGCACACAGCCAAATGGCTACAACCACATGATGTGTAAATGTCACTCACTGTAGTAATTAGTCACTGGTATCCCTCTGTATTACAGACTCTGTGGTGCAAGTGGTAGCTGTACAACATGACTGTACAAGGCAGTAGTCATCTAGCAGATGTATACACGTACCTGTGGAATATAAACCTGCGTGTGCCTGAGTGTGGTGTGTCTACCTCTAGATGAATGGGTTATGGCCCATGCGAGCACACTGCCCTCCCCATAGCCCTACTATGAGAAGCCTGCTGATGTCATTCACTTTGAAATACACCTTTGGGAAAGGAGTAGCCCAGTAATCTCTGTGGCGTGTCCTTTAACTGGGTAATGCTGTAGTGTGATAAACTAGTTATTTAGGAGTTCTAATTCCAGACATGGCAAGAGTGTGTGTGTGTGTGTGTGTGTGTGTGTGTGTGTGTGTGTGTGTGTGTGTGTGTGTGTGTGTGTGTGTGTGTGTGTCTGTCTGTGTAGGGAGCAATGCTTTTTAGGCTGGTCACACTCACTACAATTCAAATGCCCTACTTTGGCAAGGCTGCTGATGTCATTCACTTTGAAATACACCTTTGGGAAAGGAGTAGCCCAGTAATCTCCGTGGAGCATCCTATAACTGTGTAATGCTATAGTGTGATAAACTAGTTAAGTAGGCATTCTAATCCCAGACATGGCAATTGTGTGTATGGGTGTGTGTTTGTGTGTGTCTGTGTGTGTCTCTGTCTGTGTAGGGAGCAATGCTTTTTAGGCTAGTCACACTCACTACAATTCAAATGCCCTACTTTGGCAAGGCTACTGATGTCATTCACTTTGAAATACACCTTTGGGAAAGAAGTAGCCCAATAATCTCTGTGGAGCATCCTATAACAGCGTAATGCTGTAGTGTGATATAGTACTTTGGTAGGGGTTCTATTCCCACACATGGCAAGTGTGGATGTTTGTGTGTGTGTTTCTTTGTCTATGTAGGGTGCAATGTTTTTGAGGCTATTCACAGTCACTACAACCTCAATTGACCTTCTTTGGCAAGCCTGCTGATGTCATTCCCAGTGAAATACACATTTGGGGAGGGAGTACTCCAGTAATCTCCGTGGTGCATCCTATAACTGCGTAATGCTGTAGTGCAATAAACTAAAAAGTTAGGAGTTCTAATCCCAGCCATGGCAAGTGTGTGTCTGTGTGTGTGTGTGTGTGTGTGTGTCTGTGTTTGTCATTCATATCCTGTGTGGAGGTGGCTTTGAGTGTGTAACAACTGGACTCATTGTGGAGCAGGTTTTGCAAATTTCTTATATGGTGGCCCTATTATATGTCACAAAGTCCACCTTACAAGGATAACAGATGTGAAATAGCTGAGAGGCTGGGGTGCCAATCCATACTCCTACATGTGACATCAAAGCCTGGTGAACAAAGTTAGCACCCCTTGTATTACCCAGGGTACAGTTTCAACCCATGTCTCATACACCAACACACTTGCCTAGACAGCAACTGCTATGTTGGTAGTACCCTGCATATTGCCCACAGATAGTAACCATGGTGTGATTGCAGTGGACTACAGAGGGCATGGCACCCTGTCTGTCAGTACAATTGGCACATACATGCAGACAGTGTGCCTTCACTATGTTCCTCACTGGATGCCTGCAACAACTGTGGTGCCATCAAATGTGACCTACAAAGGACATACCATGCCTTAAACACATGCCCTGTATGGACATATGCCACTGACACCAGGGAATACCTGTATCATGCTATCAATGTAGGTGCAGGATCAACCTGCTGTCCATTACCAGTTCCTGCCACATGAGGCCAGGACTGGCACATATGATGATAACAGTCTGTGTACACAACATGGGACAGACACCCCAGGTACAGTTCCACATGTTACTGTACATGCATGTGGGACGTTTGCACATCCCAGACAGTGTCCATGTCATGGACTAAAGAACACATACATGGCAAGCATTGCACAGCAATGACCACATACAATAGTTACCCAGGTGACTAGATGGTGAATACAATACCCACCTGTGTGAGCCAATCCAGACACTACACCTCTGAGCCACACTGCAGACTATTGGCATGTGGCTTGATGCCAAGGTATACCCCTCACCTAGCCTTTTATAGCCTTCTGGCACAGACAACCACTACACACCTGTGAAGCAATGCACGCATACATGTCAGTACTGGCACCCTGTGTCTGTGTGTGGTGTATGATGCTTTTGACCACATTCACACTCACTACAACTCCCACTGGCATACTGAAGCATACTGTCTGATGTCAGACACCTTCACATACCCTTTGCCCATATAACCTCCAGATAACCCCTGTGGTGCATGTGATACCTGCACATTACTGTATTGTGGCAAGCTAAATAGTTAGGAAGTGTATTCCTGACCCTGCCAAGTGTGTCAATGTGTATGAGTCCCTGAGTGGGTGTGGCTGTGTTGACGCTGACACCCATTCATGTGGACAGGCATGTGTACTACACCTACCATGTCGCTACCATATCACTTTGCAGATGTCACTCACCATCACATATACGTTTGGACAGTTCCTCAACATGCAAGCTATGTGGCTCATACAGTAACTGCATACACATGTGATAGCAATACATAGTCAGTCAGGGGTATGAAACCAGGTAGTGTGTGACACAAACAAGCTTAGGTTTTACTCTCCCACCCCCTCCCTGACTTACTTTTTCTCTGTCTGTCTCTCTTACACCCTCTCTGGTTGATGTGGAGAACTACACCTGCTTTGCTTAGGCAGCAGCTTGTGCTTTGTAAGCGATGCTCATGATCAGCTGATGGCCTCTGCACGAATTGCAGCCCTCCTCTAGCTGATTGCATGTGGAACAGCTGTGGTAACATTCCCATAGCCAATTGCATGGAAACACACTCCAATATCTAGGAACATCATGTTGGTGTTGGGTCTTTTCATTTACTGTGAGCAGGATCTAGATCTGGTGCTTGGCAAACAGCATCACAGATGGATCTGGGATTTACCTCTAACAACATACACTGTGGAAACAGGCCAACACACAGGAGGGGGATGTACCTGACATGACTACAGAAAAGTGTTGCTATTCTGCATTTGGAGTAATGTCGGTTTAACAGGTTGTGTGTGGATATGGCTGGTCTACATGTTTTAATACCTGTCATGACAGTGCTATGTTTTTGAGGACCCCCCCCCCCCATCTGTAGGGTCATCTGCAGACTAGGCAGTGTGTGGTGCCTTTTGTTTCCTGTGTTACTCAAAGAACACATATCTGAGAACTGCAGAAGCATAGTTTGAGGATTGCACTCAGTACATGGTGACAGCCATGAGAGTTACTGACTTCATATCCCTCATAGGACATATGTCACAACAAACCCTGTTACAACAGTAAATGTATGAGGTTATCAGAGTAACATGTCAATATTGGCCCTGTGTTTGTGCCACCAGCCACAACTCTGTCAACCTTTGTACATATGTCATGCAGTAAGAGATGCATATGTTCTGTACACCATTATTTATTGACATCATATCTGATAACAAACCAGTGAAATATCAGACTGCTACACATGCTACGTGTAGTAGGGGTTATATCTGAGGACATAACCTTGGCATTCTGTGGTTGTGTGTACAGTATTGAGGTCTGTGTACTTATGGTGATTGTTGACAGTGTGTGTATTGCAAATATGTACCTTGGCCTGTGTACAGACTGTGGTAGATGTCATTGTTCTTGGTCTTGTTCTATCTGATGTTACATGCTGCTCCTGTGTATGGTACCCTATCGTCTTGCATGTTTGTAGGGCCAAACACACACATGTCCCATACCACAGACAGGCATTGTACCACACTGTGTAGTGGCCAAGTATATGTAGGGCTAGTGTGGCACATATGAGGATGGTGTTGATCAAACAGTCCATATACTGTAATATTAAGCTAGCTTACCATATGTGGCTGTGGCTGTGTTCACATTGGTTGTGGGTATTCACTTTCATACAGGTGTCTATTACTCTGTGCTGTGACATGCCTGTAGAGCCTGCTATATTTGCAGGTACATGTGTATTCCCCCATAAGAAATGTAGGCCAGTGTTGTGACAGTCTGCCTGTAGTTTGCACAGTGCTTTGTTACATGCCTAGCAGCTTAGTGTACTTACCCAGTGTGATGTTATGTCCAGATATTTGCCAGATGTACTGCTGCTGGGCCACCATAATTGTTATGTATTTCTGACAAAGCAGTGGGATGCTGTACAGATGTATGTCACTAACTATTGGGTAGTATGTGGCCATGTGATCTCTGCACCAGCAGTTATTATGTGTCAGCACAGACAGGCATATGTGAATGCATAACTTATGTAGGCATATGTATTCCAGTATTTACATGATATACCCATCTGCATGGCTGTTAACATCCACATTGTCAGGTTTGGTCCACATGTCTTGCACTAAGGGGTTCTGTGTATACCTATGGATTGACCAGAGTGTGTCAGACTGTCCACATTTATTGGCCATATCTCTGCTGTAGTCCACAGGATCATTACTGTGCTAGCAGTGGTACTGTACTAAGATGTCCTTAGGATGTCTGTCAGTAGCCAATGGCGCACATGTTAAAAGCAGATGTGACCTCCCACACACATGTCTGTTAAGACAACCTCTATTACAGTAGCAACAGTCTACATATATACCTGCAATACATACCTGACATCCCCTTTCACAAAGAGGTTGGGACTATTGGGGCTGAGGTAGGACTCTATTCCATGTTTTGGACATATGGTGAACATATATGTACATATAATTATCCATATATCTATATAGATATATACACATATACATATCAACATACATAGATGGATATATATATATATATATATATATATATATATATATATATATATATATATATATATATATATACATATAAACACTCAAATATATACATATACACAGCAATATATGTCTATACATATACAGATATAGATACATATGAACATGTACTTATGGATATCTACATATATCTTGACAGTAATAGGTATATCAGAATAGATATGTATGCACATATTGTTATAGATATCTACATATATATCTACATAAATAGGCATATCTGTACACATAGGATGTGCATACATATATAGTTATGTATACATATATCTATATATACATATATATATATATATATATATATATGTATATATATATGTATGTATATATATATATATATATATATATATATATATATATATATATATATATATACAAAGAGATCTACACATGGTCATATATATAATGGACTATACAGACATATGTATGAATATACATGTGTATGTACATGTAGACATATATCAACATATGTATATGTATATATCCATATTCCTGTCATGTCTAAACATCACGGTTGTGTATACCTTCCCAGATGTATCTCACCATATGTATCTGATATGTGTACATTATGATAAAACAACATATGTGATGCAATAGTCATATTAATAACAAGTACTACACATTTGTGGAAATAAAGACAATTGTTCAATACTAATGAATATGTGTATTGAAAGATATATTGGAAAAACAGCTGTTTTGACAGTGGTCATGGTGTAGTGGTTAAGTGTTGTGACTATAGTGTACAGGGTTCTGGGTTCAAAACCTGCAAGGGCTGTTCATTTTGTTGCTAGGCAGAACAAGGGCTGTCATATACAGAGTGGTTAATGCAGTTCTGAGCAGTTTTAAGTGCATTTGCGTGGGTTTGCGTGAAGCTAAGCAGTGCTAGGCTACGAGTAAACATACAGGCGCTTATACAGTGTAGGCTTCACTTACCAGTGCGCAAATCAACTTAGATGTTATATTGGAGCAATGTTGATACCTGCTAAGCACGGCTTACTACTAGTAACCAGTTCTCACCACCCAGTCTGATAACATAGCAGGGTAATGACATCTGTAATAAGTGTATGTACACAGCTATGACCACCTGCAGTGATTCACCCCAGTACTGACGCATGTGTACATGTGCATTACTGAGGATAGCAGTGTCTGTGTGTTAGCACACCTGTACTTGGGAATTCCGTGAGGGCCTTCACAACCACCACAAAACCCATTGGCATAGTCAGTTGTAGCTGCTGCTGTATGGGACATTAAATGTACCCTGTTACACTCCTCTCCCTACCGGCTACATGAGCCTTGCAGTACCAGCACAACAGTGTTGTACAACTCAGTCGATAGGCATGGGATACACATTGAGTTCTGGCAAGTGTGTGTATGTGTGCATGTCCGTATATCTGTAGGGTACAGCATTTTGAGGCCACATACTCCTATTACAATACCCATTGACACACAGTAGTACAGATAGTGTTGTTGCTGCCCATAGGTGAGGCATGACAATGCAACACCATACTATGCCCGTGGCATGTGCATTAGATGCATAACCCTGTAGTACCACTGTTGGGATATACAATGGGTTGTATTGCAGTTGTGGGCAATGTGTGATGGTGGGTATGTCAGAGTGTCATTATGGGTTTCAGGGAGTGCAATATCCACTGGGGGATGTGGGTGCTGTGTACACTCTCATTACACCAAAGTACACCCAGTATATGTCCCATGTACCTCTTTATGGTTCCACTGTCACCATCAACCATACAGGTAACTGATACCACAATCCAGCCCAGTTATGCATGTGCTGTGTGCAGCCTACTTGTAACACACTGGACACACAGTCACGTTAGTTTGCAGTGATAGGTCCAGGTCTATCGGATGTGTGTCTGCCTGTTATGTGTCTATTAATGTCTATATGAAGGTATGTCACACTATGTATTGTCCATATACACCTATTACATCCCCCATTAGCAAACTGTACATGTCTGGGGATGTTCTGCATGTAACATGTAACCTGGAACACACCTCACTCTAAACACTGTGTGGTGTGTGCAATGAAAGCCACACACTTCAATAGTACTACATACCTAGGTAGGGGTCTAGTCCCAGTGTTGCCAAGTAAGAGAGTGCATGTATGTGGATGGATCCACATCAAGTTGCAGATTATACACATCCCAGCGGGTCACCTGTTCATGTGGCACAGGCAATAACTGTTATACAAACCTGTGTCATGTGTTCAACTGTATCCCAGATATGCCACAGCCATGGTGTCACCACAGTGCCATACCCCATTGTGGAATATGACTGCAGACCATCCTCCTGCTGACACATGTACACCTACAACATAAATGGATAACATTATGGAGACCACAATCAACCAGTGTTACTAACAGCTATAATGCATCATTGCTGGATGGTTACACTACCTGACATGTATGCATTAAACTTTAATCCTGACAACATGTTACACTGCAGTACTTTGGTACACTGTAGTACAGTCACCGTGTGCATCAGAACCATATTAGCCTGTCCCTGCATCAATGTTATGGATAACAGGGATGTGTCACAGGTATGATCATATGCACAGGGGTGTGTTGTTGGTTTGCCAGAGGTCGAGGGTGGGCCATACATTTGGCACCATGTGTGCATGGATGAGGGGTTTAATGAGGTGAACTGGGTGTGGTGATGTGGTGTGTGTAGGTATGGGGTTGTCCTAGGTGCGTTCGTATAGTGTGTAGGTATGTATGCACACAGTTCTGCCATGTGGCTGCCCTACACAGGTGTTTATGGACAGCTGCAGACCATACCTGGCAGGGTGTGCAGCTCACTGCCTCTAGCCATGGACACTTGGACTGTGCCTACCAGGGGTTCCATGTGCACGTCCAGGTACAGGCCACAATGTGCTACTCTCCCCTGATGATGATAACAGATGTCTGCTGGAACCAGGTCCCTCCTGGGAATGGCCAGGACCACGTGCTCATGGCCTGCTGTGGTGTGGTGTGGACAGTGCCCCCCCACAGTGCTGAGGCTGGTACTGCCACTACAGGAGCCCCTTGGTGTCCTAGCACATCCACGTTGACTGCCAGCTGTTGGTGTTGCTGGCCTACATCCACACGGCCATCACTGCACTTCCACTACATGTTCAAGCATGGACATACCACGGTCGATGAGGGCCATCATCTCACCAGACCATCTATCCATGAGCTCGGTATAAGCACGGATGGCACCAGGCAGTTCACGGAAGTTGTCACTTGCAGATGTGAGAGCAGCCCTCTGCAGCCTCAGGCCCTGTCTAGTGTAACGTTCCACACATACCTGCGCCACCATGACAGCCTGAAACATGCACCTGGTGGTCCCAGTTGTGGTGTGTCTGGCAGGGGCATGATGACCAGCGGCCCTACCATGAGCACCCTGAGACATCTGCCTATGTGGTGCCCTGCCAGACATCCAGCTATGCCTGCTGTGACCAGACACAGTAGGCATGGTTACCACACTCTCCTGTGCACTGTCACCAAACACCAGCTGTTCCTCCGATATGGCCACTGGTGATGGGGTATGTATAGGCACTGAAACTGTGTGTGGGGTTGGGGTGGCTAAAAGGGGGATGTCAAATGATGACACTGTTTTAGCCCCTGACAACACCACCTGTGCCTCAACAGCACTGTTATCATCTTCGGTGTCTGTATGGACACCAACATCAGACTGCATGCAGGAGGGACCCTGACCAACCTCGCCACCTGTGGGTGAAAACAAGAAATGCACTTTAAGACATGTACAGCATTGCATAACAGTACACATACACACACAAACACACACACACACACACACACACACACACACACACACACACACACACACACACACCTTAATACCTAACTCTCCATGACTTTGTAGACAGTCCCACGTTTATTCCCATGCGTTCTCCATCCTGCATCACACTTGGTAGCATACACTCATTAATACTATTCATTAACATATCATTCCTCTAAATGACTAGACAAGTGATCACAACACAGGATCTGTTACTCCATTACCTCCCTGACCTGAGTGGAGTGGTTTTACATGACCTCACTGCTGTCATTCAGTGTCCACCCTGTGTATGTCCAGACATCGTGAGCATGGCCCCTATATGTGAGGGGCTACTATGTTCACTCCATAATATCACGGACTGGAGTGTCATGTGTAAGTATTGCTCAGTACATGCCAGATAAGCTGCTCAATCAACCTATCATGTGACAACTGTAATATATGGATACACTCCTTGGTGTTGTTTAGTAATTCCCCAATGCATCTGTAGTGCTGCATACATGGGTTGTCAGTCATCTCTCTGCTGAATGCGATATTAAGGGTATACCTGGTGTCTACCTTCCCTCCCAATGCATGTTCCATGCTACAGACCTTATTATACTATCAGCTGTCCTGTGATTACATACATGATAAGTATTCCTGGTGTGTCATGTGCCAGTCCATGTCCATGTACCTCACGATCCCAAAGGGAAGTACTGCTGTATGAACAACCCCACAATCACACATGTGCATACATGGACACCCACACAAACACACACATGCACACATGCATCCTACATGCATCACCCTCCCTCCACTTCACCAGAGTGACCCTACAGACAAAATAACCACCCACCGAGACACACACACACACACACACACACACACACACACACACACACACACACACACACACACACACACACACACACACGTGAGGTTGCACAATGATAGTACACACAGTCCTCCTATTACCCATCTGTCAACATGCATAACATCTGGTACACAACAGCATGCAGTACAGCTATAGTCAATCCATGCTAGCAACAGTATACATGTGTGTGATGCATGTGCTGTGTTAGTAGGTGTTCCCCCTTCCCCTGGATATCACTTTACCCATTTACACAGTATTGTTGTGCACATGTTCTGCACCCTGCCATGTACTGTGCACCAAACCTCACAGGTGTACAATCCATTGCTGAATGTGTAGTACTGTGCCAGTTATGTCAGCTCTAATGCTTACAGCCCCTATGTTTTACAGCAACACATACCTGGGATGATATGTAGACAGATGTCATTTGTGAATGCCTGATGTCTGGTTTACAGATCTCAACATTAGCGGACCATGTATGACCAATCCAATACTATTACACTGACAACTGTCAGAGCATACCTTGACTATGGGGAGTGTCCACACCCTTATTGATATGACACACCATTCCTTGATCTGCGATGGGACCACATCATCACATATATTAACAGTACATGAGCCTGATATGTGACATATGTCCTGTACATTCACATGCAGTGTCTATGGAATGTGTTAGGTGTGCGGATGCTGACCATGATGCACACACTCTGTGTGTGCATATGTGTGCACACCCTTATCATGACAGTTTGTTGTACCTATTGTTATGTGTACTACAGCACTGACTACTCCTGGCAGGGGTATACTAGCATGGACCATCTGCATTTGCCAGTGTATGTTCAGTCTGCCCTACACATGTCCCCCAAATCTGCATGATTGCAAGGTCTACTCATGTGCACATCCCTTGGTGTTCATACACTGCCATCACTATTGTTGTGGGGGTAGGGTTACATCTGCCACAGTTCCTGAACCTGACTGTGTGCAGATACAGCCATTCCTAGCAGTCTTAGGATCCCTGCTACAGTGCACTGATGTGTCATGCTGACACCCCATCCCCACCTTCAGCCTTTTTGCAGATGCTTGACAAGTAAGGCCTACACATGTGTGTCAGTTTGCAGTGTCCCATACACTGCACACCACATGTTGCAGCCTAGTCCCAGCTGATAATGTGGTCCACAGGAATACGTTATGCCATAGTGTAACTGTGTAACAGTTGCCATTGTACTACTGGTATATACACTATTATTGCACTGTATATGGCTGATGTTTCACACATGTCCCTACTGTAGGCTATGTCTCCCACCATTATGTTACTCCCTGTAGACACATTCCACAATGACAGGATGTTAGTTATCTTGCAGGTGTCTGACATACTCTTCCAATACCCCATCATGGTCACCACTGTGATGCAGTGCATTTAACAGCAACAATACATGCGCATGTACAGCATGCATTTTGGGTAGGTGTGTTAGATGTGTGCATGGAATATACCATAGCCATTACATGCCCGGTGTATTGGCAAGCATCAACATAAACCATACTCACCGGCTACAGGCTGCTGCCTTGGCGGGATACCAGAGGAACCTACATAAGAGGGTGAGAGATGCAAAGTCAGTGGTCACACCTGTGGCATTGCTATAGGGTGGGTGCAGCATTACAGCACATCAACAGTACATGTCCACAATACTACCACGTATGCACATCTGTTTATCACTACTATGCAGCAACAAACTATATCTATGACATGTCAGATATGCATGTTCTACCTGTACAGATGCAGATGCATATGCAACAGTGGTCTACTGATGTGCCCTGTGGCCTTACCTGCATGCTCCTCAGCTGGTGTGTGGGTAACATCCACCTCCACAATGGTGTCTGGCAGTTGTTGGCTGGCGAGGAGCTCCTCAACATGTGCCATGGGGGGATGGATGGCATGCCCCCCATTGCAAGGTGATTCCCCCCAGACTGCAACAGCATGCTGACTGGCATTGCGAACAATGATGCTGGACCTGCTCATAACTGCGGTTGTGCAGTCCGACATCATTGAACCTGTGGACTAGGTCATTCCACAGGGCGGTCCACTCCTGCTGCTCATGGGCGGCCCAGCTAAACAGGACAGGGTAGTGTTGGATTGGGTGGTTTATCACTATATCGTTCTCAGCAGCTGAGTAAGCCAGGAGCCATCTGTGTGACATCTTGCCTGAAAGACATAAAGATGGAAACAGCTCTGAGCAACTCATACAGCAAGGTTACCACAGTTCTTAATACACACCTCTGTCACTCCCCATCATATCAGCAACAACAAACTGTACACACAACTCAATAGGTATGGCTACAGCTTACATGCCAGTGGGACAGATATTGTATTGCACCACACTTTGTGCTATGTGTTTGTAGCCATGTTCCCTGTGTGGACACTATCATTGCTGGCCTGTTACAGACTATTCACCTGCATGCCATTGTCAGGGCCACTATGGTTTCATATATGCCTGTGGTATGCTTGCTATGTGATTGCTGCACATCTGACATTCTGGGGATATCTATGCATGCTCTTGGACATGTTCCGGGATTGTGTAGACTATTACTACCCACATATGCTCTATAACAGTGACACAATAGCATGTTTAGGGAATATTTGCCAGCAGAACTACCTCTCCAAACTCATCTGCCCATGTTACCAGGCCACATCACATGTGGGACCTACCCTGGGGCCTCCTCATGTACTGGTCTAGCACTACTTTCAAGTGGAACCAACTCAGGTGATTTGTCCCCCCCGGTGGCACACACAGACATGATCTTGTTCCCTGAGGTCAGTTCCAGGGTCTGTTCCATAGCAGGCTCCACAGACACACGTGGGATGTGTTACATCACCTTGAGGCACCCAGTACACATTCACAGGGTCCACATGCTCCTCCTGTTCAGCCTCCAGGCCAGGCACCTTCGGGACTTGGACTGCTGTTGTGAGTAGTAGTGGGTGGGAGGCTTGTTCCCATTGTGTCCATACTGGGGCCCATGGGGCTTCCACATCACAGACCACACACACCATCCAGAGTGTTTACCCACCACATGTGTCACATACCACCCCTGTAGGCTGTCCTCTATATCTACCAAACCGGACCACCTCCACAACTATACCTGCCATACTTCCCCATAATCAAATTCCCTACTTTGCAGACAAAGGCAATGTGGTCCCAACAAGGGGTTCACATGTGACATACCCAGCTGTATATATCTGTGTGTATTGCTATGTGTGCTGTTCCCTCACACATAGCATGCAGCACTGTGGTGGTAATATAGGGCACATGTATTTACATACATATATGTGTGTGTGTGTTTGTATATATGTAGACATGTGCATATAGGTATATATATCTATATATGTGTAGATATATATGATGTATATATGTGTT
>NC_056746.1:1131864526-1131867026 GCF_019279795.1 Protopterus annectens
TACTTTCCTAGTCAGTGCTGTTATCTGTCCCTTACATGTATTACTACACTACCCTATTGCCTTAATTTGGACAGTGATATGGCTGTCGACAGCTATATAGATGAACTGGTTTTACCTGCAGTATACACCTCTTACCTGGTATACCTATGGATGAATTGTTTGTTAACATTAACTAACTTTTTCTACACATACTCCTAGATTCCAGGTTGATGTTATGCACATATCTGTCCATCTCTTTTTGCACAGACTCTGGCCATATCTTGACCACATGCAGATGAACTGGGACATATGTAGACTATTGCCCTCTTCAACCTTTAGTGACTTACAACACTCTTATAAAGAATTTCCTAGACAGTTATATTATGTAGCACAGTGTGGGTGACAGTGATGAGCGATACCTTATTATTCAGAGCAACTGCAACAATAACAATGCCATACAATACCAAAGTAAACAGTACCAGTACAGGGTATCAATCTTTTATTTCTGTGCACAGTGTTTATATCTGATGGACCTGTGGGACCAATGTTTTTTAGCACTACCTGAATGTTGCCACACAAAGTACCAGATTCCACATTAGTATTATGCACATACATCTCACTCTGTTACTGTACACACTATGGTCAAAGCTTGACAACATGGGGTGTATATGGGACATACTTGGCTTATTAATCTCATAATAGTTTGGGGAGTTGCTAGAGTGACAGGATTGTTCTTATAGATGTGTGACAATCAGTTGTATTTTTTGTTTGACGCCTATATGTCTGGGATCATCCCACTGATTTCCCAGGGGGACAGAGTGACAGGCACCAGATATGGGCCAATTTACTGGACATTCTGGACATATCTGTACAGTTGTGGGGTATGATTCTGTATGCAGACTACTACCACTCCCAGGATTTGAACCATGGCTGTGTGTGCTAAAAATACAACAGTTCCAGTCGCATGTGCTATTTGAATTTTGTTATCTCTCTTTTCACTGTTTCCTGTCTATGTCTCTCTCAGTTGTACTAAATGACCTCTGGGGATTACACCAGTCATATACAGACATTCCTACACATTTTATTTATGTTGCACAGTGTGGTAACAGTTCTTAATACAACTGTACTATTAAGTGATTGCAAATCTACATTACCATATGATACCAGAGTAAACGTATGCAGTCCAGCAGTTAGACCTTCATTGTCAGGCTATTATGCTTTTATTTACATACAACCTATATGAGACTCTTCCTACCATATTGTCTGGTGTATACAGTACTTGCCTTAAACAATACAGGTTTTATACAGGCAATTAACTTACTTATACTTTTAGATTTATTTCCTATGACAGTACATGCAAGATTATTACTAACCTGCCTCATGTCGCAACCTCTCCAAGTGACATCCATGGGCCTCCTGGTTTGCAGCCTGCTCACCTACCACTGAGAAGGACATAAGAGGAATCTTTAGCCATACCTATCCATAATATATATGAGCTGGCAATTATTAAACAGGTAGTGGAGTGATACTTACACACAGCTGGGACCTCCCCTGTACTTCTAGCCTCTTGGATCCACTGATCCAAGAGATTCCTCCTTTCACTGCTTCAGGTCGGCATAGTGATGTCTGACCTGCTCAACAGTTCGGGGTATGCCAGTGGCACTGGTGAGGTCACGGGCGAGATGGTCCCAGGCTTCCGCTTTATATTGGGAACCTTGGTACTGACCCTGCGGCAGTCTCTACTCATGGTCTTTGACAAGGAGTCCTGTCATGACTCTGGACTCCTGGATGCCCCAGTCCTGTGTCAGAAAGTGCACACCCTCTCCCATTCCAGACATAGTGCCTGCAAGGAGAAGCTACAACCAGTTATGAGATGTGTTCCCACCTGTTGGGTTTAAATAGGGCCAATTTCCCACACTTTGCCATGATTGGACAGTTTTGAAAAGGCTAAGCTATGGGCAGACCTGCTCACCTAAGGTTGGCATTGTTTAAAGGGGTATACCAATGGACAAATTGACTTAGCTGTTCTACACATACCTTACACCTACTAAGCTGGCCTGTGCAATGCTTAGCATTGCTTAATATTTAATTTGCATTCTATTTGCTTTTTGGCATTGATTTATTATTCATTACATGTTATATATGTGTCTGGTATCCATGATTCATGTGTATGTGCACTGTATGGGGTCCTTGTGTTTATTAGGGGACTTCAACACTTTATTACAATTACACCTCACATCTGGGCTTACTACAATACTCCAGTTCACATATTTATGTTATGTAGTAGGTTATAGAACATAAGACTGTATATAGATTCCTTTCACATGTTCAGTTTGATTTTCCTATAGTGAGAATTTGTTTGGTGATACCTCAATCATATGTACTGCTGTGATGGTTTAGTGGTTAGCTACTGTGACTATAGTGTACAGGGTCCTAGGTTCAAGACCTGCAACGGCTGTTTATTTTGTTTCTGGCCAGAACAGCTGCTGTTGCATACAAAGTGATTAAGGCACTTTTACAC
>NC_056746.1:1131869526-1131874526 GCF_019279795.1 Protopterus annectens
ATTTGCTGTTTACATAGAGAGTGACCCTTTGTATTATAGACTTATCCATAAATATGTTAAACCTGCAAGCTGATAACAGCTTAACTGACTTGTCATTTCAGAGCAGTGGAATTTTTGGAGTGCTTAACAATGTATTGTATGGAGAAGGACGAGGGATGTGAAAGGATAAATTCTGTAATAAAAGTGAAGGCTGCCCTTTTTGAAAGTGCAAAAGTCATAACTATAATTTCTCTATTCTTCTGTGACATAAGAGCTTGCAAGAGGCGGGTATTGCAGTAGAACTGCAGTCTGTATATATGCCTGCACTAAGAATAGCGCCTGTGTGATGATACGAGTCATCTCTGCTAGTGCATTGCAGTATCAGCTTGGGAAAATGCCAGAAACAGATAAAGAGTAGAAAAGGCATAGAGTAAA
Organism: Protopterus annectens; assembly: GCF_019279795.1. Taxonomy (NCBI): domain Eukaryota; kingdom Metazoa; phylum Chordata; order Ceratodontiformes; family Protopteridae; genus Protopterus; species Protopterus annectens. Next base: position 1,131,869,941 of record NC_056746.1, read on the forward strand.
AGTAAAGCCGAATGCTGCAGCCTTAGGTCTGTAGATGTTTGGTGAATATGAAGACCATGGCAAAGACATCAGTTCATCTGGGAAGCTGCCTAGCACAAACCATACAGCCACACCAGTATGGTAGCCTCCATAATCTCTAGGCAGGCTGTCATGCAGGGAACTGGAAGACAGACTAGGTTTTTGCCTCTGCTCTGTGTATTGTCATAATGAGAAAGCCAGCTCAGACTGACGCATAGAAAACTGGGAGTTGAAATGAGGGGGACTTAAAGCACTATCAGTGATCTCCATAAAACAGAGCTTGCAGACAGCCAGGTGATTGTCTTAACAGTTTTATTTAAACTTATGAGCCATAAGTGAACTGCTCATCATGGACCATTTTTAGCCACAACCTGGGTCCACAAGAGCAATGCTATATGAAATAAGTATGGACATTCAAATAGTCAAGCAACCATCATGTTTCTAGGAAAAAATGAAGTACTTGTCGAAAACCCAAACAGATAAAAAAAAAAAACATGGAAACTCCATTCATACAGTGAATCAAGATTAGGAATGAACCCCAAACTTTGGAATAGTGAGGGTGAGATCTTCACCATTGAGCCACCATGCTGTCCATGAGCTATCCTCGGAAGGCATAGATGACGCCCTTTTCTAGGTAACCATGAAATTACTCCATACTTGGCAAGCTGCTGTGTAGTACCAACAACCCATCATAATGTCATGAGGATTTAATAGAGAAAGCCATTCATATGAGGATGAAAACACATCCTTGTCGGGATATATTTATTTCTTTGGTTGAAAATGTTTCTGCAACTATTTCTGCATATTTAAAACTGTATCTCTTACATATCTAACTTGTCTCCTGTCATATACCTGCTTTTAATTTGACATCTGCAGTTAATAAGTTCTTTTGTTTTATTCAATAATAAAACTTCATCAGATAAACATAAAATGGCCCGACAACATTTAAATACACTTTTAAAATCTCATATGACCAACATTTTCAAATCATGTAAGCAACTTAGAATCATGTGACAGCCAAACCCCAGGGCAAATCCTAAATCAAAGACTGTAAAAATCACCAAGTTAAAAAAGTAAATATACACAATAGAAACCCAAATACCTGAATAGATAGTTTTAAATAATTTTCAAATCGTTTAAAACTCTTGCCACTTAACTTGAATGCATAGAAAACTATAGTTAGAAACATTTTGATAAAAAATACTTAATCGTGAATAATTAAATAAATTAATTAAGAAATCTGTTTGTAAACAATGGCAACAGTGTCATCTTTGTAATGCTGTCAGTTTTAAAAGGCAACTGACAGAAATCTGATAATTTTTACCTGGCCAGGAATTTGCATTAAACATAAGTTGCCAATATAACTCGCATTCTTCTAGTTTAAGATGCAAAGGGCCACCAGGTTCACCAAGTGTTACCTTTTCAAATTTGTGAATTTAAACTCATGATTTGTGTGTTCTATTGAATGTTTTGATAGCTCCTTATTTAATTTTCTTTTTTCAATGTCATTTAAATGCTCAGCAACTCTCTCCTTCTCTCTCTGTCTCTCTCTAAACTTGCATTTGGTTTTCCCTATGTAGAAAACTGAACAGTGTTGGCAACAAGCCACATATACTACCCCGCTAGTTAAGCAGTCCCTTTTCTGTTAAATATCAAATTCTTTATAATTACTTGTCGTCCTACCACAATGTAGGGGCAAATGCAGCAACAACCACACTTGGACATATGATGGGTTTTATGACTGGTGGATACTGATGTTTTAATAGGCTGTTCAGTTATAGTTTTAAGATTACAACCCCTTCTATGTGTAAAGCATGGTGTGTACCCCACCTTTTCAATAACGTGCCAGTCTTCCCTTAAAATAGCCCATTTTGTGCTCCTAATGGTCGTACTATCAATGTTATAGTTTGTGATAAAGGAGCTAGTAAAATCTTTATTTTGTACAGGGTGATGTATAGATTTGAGGGGATGTAGAGTCACCAGAAGGGGTAGTCTTGTTGACCATAAGTTCACCTATTTGTACAATAAAACTCTTTCTCTTTTGTTTATTACTTCATACATGAGTTGATTAACAAAAGCATGGGGGTAATCTCTAGCCAGGAACATGCCCTTAATTTTTTCAGATTCATCTAGAAAATTCTCAGACCTTGATACCATTCGTGCTGCTCTTACAAACTGGTCCTTAACCACAGCACATTTTTCGGTGGTGGAATATAAACTACTTCTCCTGACATAGCTGGCAATACCTCACATCGTCGTGCAGATAGGTGTTAAAGAACGTGGGTTTACAGTAAAATCTGAGCATAAAATTCACCTCTATCATTGTCTTTAGATAGAAGAATGTCTAGATACGAAACACTAGATTCACTAGCCTCAAATATAATATTAAAAAAATTAGTGGTCGTATTAATGTAATCAAAAAAACTTTTAAAACTGCCAAAATCATCATTCCATACAATAAACATGTCATCCAAAAACAGGTATACATCATATAGTTTTTTATGAACTGTGAATTGAACACAAAATAGTATTCCCAAGCTGTCATTACAATATTAGCGAAGAGTCAGTGACACATGGAACCCATTGCTACACCTGTGCATTGATGGGGTTATTCATATTCAGACAATATAAAATTATTGTTTAACACCATTTCAGTTAGACTTCTGTAGGTATTTACATTGTCCTGGCTTATACCCTTATGTACTGGGTATTTAGAAAACCATTCAATACCTTATTCATAAGGGATCATGATATATAAGTCCAGAACATCTACAGTTATAAGTAAATAATTTCTATTGAACTTGAAAAACAAACCAAAGGCAAAGTATGCTGGAAATAACCACAACAACGACCAAATAAATTCAAGCTAACAGTTTACTGATGCTTCCTGGTACCTCGGCCCATAGCCTTCAAGGGAATAATTTATACATCACATGATGGCTTTTTATATTACATTCAACACTCCTTAAGTATATAATTACACAATTAAATGAATAATTAATTAATCCAGGTACCAGGAAGCAGCACTACCACCACAGTTATACTAATGCTTCCTGGTACCTGGATTAATTAATTAAATGAATAATTAATTAATCCAGGTACCAGGAAGCATCAGTATAACTGCGGTGGTGGTGCTGCTGTAGCGCTGTCACCTCACAGTAAGACGTTGTCCTGTTCGATTCTCAGTTAGAGCGCCTTCTTTGTGGAGACGTGTGAATGGGCATACCTTCATTGAAGGTTGTGTGTCAGGGCCGGCAACTCGGCACGTAAAAATCTACTGCCAATCATTAGCGGACCGGAGTTCTGCTGTGGCGACCCTTAACCGGGAAAAGCCAAAAGACACAACAACAACCAGGAAGCATCAGTAAACTGTTGGCTTGAATTTATTTGGTCATTGTCGTGGTTATTTCCAGCATATTTTACCTTTGGTTTGTTTTTCGAGTTTGTTATTTGGTCCATGTTTTTGGTTTGATTCAATTTCTATTGAACCCAAGAAGATTTATTTTCCCCAAAAAGTCCCAAGAATCTTTACAAATGTTTTCTTCTTGGGTGGCCAAGTGTTTTATTTTTTTATTGAGGACCTTGGCACATAAGTGTGTTATCGAACCTCTGGCATCTACAGTCAGTCTCATTGGTGGCTCCTCAATATTTTTGTGAATTTCTGGGATGCCAAAAATTGAAGGAATAATAGGCACTGTGGAGTTTAAGTAGTTATATTCATTCAAGTCAATTTATTTACTATAAATAAATCATTAAGGGTGTCCCTCACTTTTTTGTATGCTGTATTAAGTTAATTCAATGACACCTTATTGAAGGTAGCTCCAGAAAACATATTAAACATGTTTTGTTTATAGTCATATGCTTCCATCACCACCAGACTTCCACCTTTGTCTGGCTCCATCAACTTTTGTAAGCTGTGGTTACTTAGTTCTCTTAGATGTTTGTTTCTCAGGTAGTAGGTTGTCATTTAAGAATGATTTTTGTTTGTTGTTTTTCAAGAGAAGAGGTCCAATCATTGTGTCCATGTTGTCTGATTATTATACCTCTGCATACAAAACCACACCTTTCTGTCATATGTATTTCACTTGTGAAGCTTTCATTCTCATATTTGCCATAAAAAATATTGGGTCTACATCTATAACTAGTGCAGATAGCTTTCTGTACTGCAGGATTACATTAGAAAAAGGAACAGTTAACATGAATGGTAGTAAATATTTCAGCAAAGAAATATTCATTACCATTCATATTAACTGTTCCCATTTCTAATGTCATCTTACAATGTTTAGTCATAATATATATTCTTATTAAGATAGCTGTCATTTTGCACCAGCTAAGGAACTTGTATACCTGCTATGTATTTTTTTTTATTTGCTCTCCTCAGGACCTTCCCAATGGCTTTTCTGCCATTGCCAACAGGCCCTTTTGTTTCAGTAAAATGTGAGTTGGGGTATTCCTACATTAACTGAGTCGTATGGCCCATTCATTCCTGCCCGAGACCCCGATCAACCTCCAGTTCTCTGGAGAGAGAGAGTTATGTGGTAGAGAACAGGGCAGTTTGCTGACTGTGA
>NC_056746.1:1131879526-1131952026 GCF_019279795.1 Protopterus annectens
GTGTGTGCATGTGTGTATGTGTATATCTGTGTGTGCGTGTGTGTGTGTGTGTACGTGTGTGTGTCTATGTGTGTGTGTGTGTGTGTGTGTGTGTGTGTGTGTGTGTGTGTGTGTGTGTGTGTGTGTGTGCGTGTGTGTGTGTGTGTGTGTGTGTGTGTGTGTGTGTGTGTGTGTGTGTGTGTGTGTGTGTGTGTGTATGCATTCCATGCAAAGTTAACAAATTAATCATGCTTATTGAGGTTAGTGTCGTGTCAGATGTTTAGCTATTAATAATCATTTGTCCCTGAGTTTTTCAAGTTTTGCTTTTGATGCAGAGAAAGCAAAATTAAAAGTCCTTTGTAAACTTGAAAAATAGCTGGCAAGCTAGCCTTTCTTTGCTGCAGCTGCTTGAGTTTATATCTGTGTCGGATTCAGTCATGATTCTGCTTTACTCCTATTTTTTTGTGGGGGAAGGGAAACTATAACGGGAAGGCCATCTGCACTGCAATGATCAGAGCTTATAGCTTAGCCACTGTCTTTTGCTCTTGCCTGGCAGTTTTCTTGATCTGACCAGATACTAGGACTGAACAATAATCAGCCCTTCATGAGCTGGCTGCTAACACAGTTCCCCACAGTCATTTCTATTCTAAACCAAGGTTTGTCTCAGTCTGGAAAAGTGCCCAGTCTATCACAGATGGACCATTTTTTTGTATGCCGCATGAACCAGATGAATGTAGTTAGATAAAATGGGACATATTTGAAGAAGTGTTCTATTCTGGCCAGTTAATGGTCAGAATATTTAAAAGTCACATAGAAACAAAGACCTGATTTATAATATAGAATGAAAAGTATGAGAGAAGAAATAGTAAGGTCAGTGTACTGTTTTAAAACATACTTTCCATGTGATATATATATATATATATATATATATATATATATATATATATATATATATATATATATATATATATATATATATATATAGATACAGATTATGCATTTTATATGGTTGTACTCACAACTTGGTGAAAATTCTGAATTGCTCTGAATTTTATATATATAAAACCAGTTTAAGAAGAACTCAGATTGTTTCTCATCCAAGTTAATTGTTACTTTGATTTGCATATTGTCCACAATTGACACTGAAGCCCAAGTCTGCAATGGTATAGTTTGTTACTAGGTATCCTATCTTATATAGTCACACAGTTAAAGCTCTGATGTCAGACATGCTGACATACTAGGTATACTATCTTATGTAATCACACAGTTAAAGCTCTGAAGTCAGACCTGCTGACATACTAGGTATACTATCTTATGTAGCCACACAGTTAAAGCTATGATGTCAGGCATGCTGACATAAGAGTAGCCATCTGGGCTCTATGCGAACCTACATGGTTATAATGAAAGCACTGCAAAAGTGCTCAGCTGTGAGCTGGAAAACAAATGATGTGACAAAAACTGTATATGTACTTTTTTTAAAGGCAGATGCTGTATTTCATTGATTACTGATATAATAGTTTTACCTGATTAAGATACTCTTGGTGACTTTAAACTGCACACTTCCTCAGACTTTGATAGTGTGCAGACTAAAGTAGGAAGCATTTAAATGTAAGAAGTCATTTTAAAATGTTGTTTTTCTCTCATTTTAAACAGCTTACATTTAATATGTCATGCAACTGTATATGCAATTTGCTTTCAATTTAAAATGCTATTAGTCAGAAATCAAGCTTGATGTTTGTAAGCTTTATGAGCAGTGGTAATGTACAAATATGTTTTAGAGCCAGAAGTGATGACATGAGGTCATATACTTCTCTGGGGAAATATTGTGAATATATGTAAAAGACTTGTTGATTATTTAATTTATATAATGCCTTTGGTTTGAAGCTATTTCTTTTTTCTTGCATAGAAGAGTTTACAGATATATGAAGGACAACTGATAGATTAAATGCTTTTCTCTCCATATCAGCGGTAGGACTGAGAGGCCAGGATATGGAAATTTAGGGCACCATTAATGTTAATTGACCTTGCACTGGCTAAATGCAGATTATCTTCTGGCTATTCTACTTTTCACTGGCTAAAAATAGATTTGCTTCTGACTACTGTCCTTTAAATTGCTTGACTACAGGTATTATCTCTACAAACCCTACTGTAGGGTCAAATCATTTACTGAGAGATTGTATGATATAGTAACTACAGACCCCAGAAATACTGGAATATCTGAAATATATTGTACAATTTATCCTTGTTGGCATTATATTAATCTTTTACAGAGTTGTTTGCAACTCTATTTTTGGTACCATAACCCTGGATTATGCACTATATAAGGGATTTTGTGAATTATTCTTCAGGAATGAGGGACAGTTTCATATGTGTGTCATGACACTAAAGGGTTAATAAGTCCAAAGATTCTACCCATTCTCGTAGATGTCTGTTTGCAAAATATATACCCTCTGCAACAGTCTTCATGGTTATCTTATGCTTTTTTGTAAATTGTCCACCCATTGCTGTTGCTGCATTTAAGTTCACTAATAGCCTAGTCTATGCAGCACCACTTTATCTGTAACATAAGCCTTCCTAATGCTTCAAATGAACTGCCTCTATCAGCCCATAATTTGTCTGTGACATTGTGTCCTCTAAATCAGAAGTCTGATAGTGAGGAAAGTCAAATATATATGTCAAGATGGGGGTAAGAGACTATTAAGGAGCATAAATTAGAAAGGAATCACTCAGCACTAAGGGCAGTCTGGGAAAGGAATCACTGGAAATAAGGTTGGACTGCCCTCTTTACAGGTGTGTTGAACTAAGCAGCGGATCACTAGACAATGGAATTTGACAGGACAGCTTAAAGTGTAACTCCTGAAAGGCATTTCCTATATGAAGGAACTGGATAGGGTTTATTAATAGATGATACTGAGTAGAGATCTGCTAAGGAGTGGGACAAGGGTAGATATCATTATGGGATGGGAAGAGATAAGGATCACTATGGGGCTGGATTGACCATAGGATTATTATGAGATAAGACTATGTATCAGTTAATGTTGAGATCAGGCAAAGGGCTGCTAAGAAGTGTGAAGAATGTATTACTTGATGTATGAAGACAGGACTGGTAATGACTATGGCTATGTATGTACATAGTCAGTTTGTGAAGAATGGGGTTAGTGGGTGATCAGCAGTCAGCTGGATTGTGCTACAGTGGTTGCAGAGGACTGATTCTACTTAGGAAATAATTATAGACTGGGTCTAGCAAAGGCATCAATAGGAACTGATCCACACAGTGGACTGCTACAGAGGAATACACAATATATTTTGTAAGGAATGAGGTTAAAAAGAGGCTTTATAAACAATGAGAGTAAGACGATGGTAAGGAATGAGGCCGGAGAACGTGTATTTAGGAGGTGAACTAAGCAAACAGTCATTAACAAGTGAAAAAAAACAAGGACAAACTTGAAGGACCATTAGGTAAAAGTCACTTGGGAGATGAACGAGGACACTCACAAAAGAATGCAACATGGTGGTGGACTAGAATATTGTTTCTACAATTTATGTACTGCATCCACAATGTAAGCATTCTGTTACTGCAATACACAGTGTCTATTACTGATAATAGTAACAGCAAGAACACAATGTATATATTTTGCTAATGCCCTATTCTCAGTTTTACTACCTATGGCTTCATAGGTATTTACTAGACATTTTGGTCCAGGATACCAGTGATGAGCCTAACCAAATTTCTCCGAGCAGTATCTGGTTAATTGACTTACTTGGAGTCATACAATAGGTAAATGAAATCTAAAGGAATCAAACCATGGACTACATAAAGCAGCTGCTTAACAACTGATAGTCTTAATCCTCTGTGCTAATTGCCACTCTAATAATAAGTAAAACTGTGGGCCAGTCTGACAGTATGTTAGCACATCAAATTATTGTACTCTTTAGTTAATATGTTTAGTAAGTCTTGCTACATTAACACTGCTCACTCATAGTGCAAATACATATTCACACCAACATCTGGCATAAAGGGTAAAGTTTAGATTACATCTCATGTGACCTGACTTCGAATAACAGTTCAATTACCTCTAGGAAATGGCAGGGGAGGATAGGATTAAATGTCTGTTACCAGTTGGCCCATAAGAGCTTCCACAGGAGGGAATGCTCCCTTGGAGGAAAGGATAGGCCTCCCTGCAGGACCAGTAAACTGGCCGACACCCAGGATGCCAGAAGCTGATGAAGGCTGGGGGAAACGGAAGACAAAAGGGCACTCTGTGATCTAAAGGGGCAGTGTTTTTAGCTGTCTACTGATATAATAGAACCATGCCCATGACAAAAGATGAATATAGTGTAAATATAAACTACATTTGGAATGACTGTACAAAAATTTTATAGAAACATTCAAATAAAACTAATGTTGTACGACACGTGCAGGTATGTGATCCAGTAGCCTTATATTCAAAGGTTAAGAGAAAAAAGTGCAGTAGTGCTGTATCACACTTAGTGCTGTAACACATAGTTCTGTGACACATAGTGCGTAACACATAGTGCTGTAACACACTTAGTGCTGTAACACATAGTGCTGTAACAGTGCTGTGACACATAGTGCTGTAACACTTAGTGCTGTGACACACTTAGTGCTGTAACACACTTAGTGCTGTAACAGTGCTGTGACACATAGTGGTGTAACACATAGTGCTGTGATACATTTAGTGCTGTAACACTTAGTGCTGTGAAACAGTGCTGTGACACATAGTGCTGTAACACACTTAGTGCTGTAACACATAGTGCTGTGACACATAGTGCTGTAACACACTTAGTGCTGCGACATATAGTGCTGTGACACAGTGCTGTGACACATAGTGCTGTAACATTTAGTATTGTAACACATAGTGCTGTGACACATAGTGCTGTAACACACTTAGTGCTGCCACACAGAGAGCAACCACTACAGTGGAGTGGTGGGAAGTTGTTAACCACTTCATCCAGACTGTTAACATTCAGTCTCCAAATGAGGTGTTTAACAGCTTCCCACTGTTCTTTTGAGGTGACCACTGATTGCTGTTAATGCTTTAGTGTGTGAGTAGAGCTTAACAGTAGTAAGAGGTGCATAATAAAAACTTGGCTTTTCCCCAAATTCAGAACATAATCATAGTGATCCATACACTACAAGTCATTATCTTTCAAAAATAAGAAATAATATGCATCATAGAGCATCTAGATTCTGGCAGTGTCTACAACTCATATTGTAAAAGTGAAGGTTGACACTGGCTTATTGAGGGATTCTGCTATGGAAGCTCCTCTTCTACAACTGGCCATACTCAGAGGTGTGCACAGAATGTTGCAATAGCTTGTATGTGGGTGTGGGGACAGTATGATTATTATTATTTCTTAAATTCTCCTTCCAATGAAAACTCGGATGTATACACAGAAAGGCATCATACGTTTTTTAAGATTAAGGAAAATGTGGTCTTTATTTCTCTAATTTTCCTCAAACTTAAATATGTACAGAAGATCACTGTGGCTTTTGTAAGGCTGTTTTTCACACAATCATACTTCAGAGATATGCACAAAACATCACTATAGCTTCTGTAAGGGCAGTGTAGTGTCAAGGAGCAACCAGATGAAAAACATGTCCAAGGTATTTTTTTCTCTTTTCTTACAATCACATATTAGAAGTGCATACAGGTGGCTAATTTTAGCAGGCAGGGGTAAGGAGGCATATTGTGAATATACATTTGAGATTAACAAGTTAAAATGTGTTACTATATTCTGGTTGTCAGATGGATGCACAGAAGGTAACTGTCCTTTGGGTATAGGGGTGAAGAGGCAAGCTGCATGATGTGTGACAGCAGCAACTTGAAATATTTGACTGAGGCCATTTATGCGTTCACTTCTATTCCAGTCTACCATCAGAGGGATACCTTGAAGGTGACAATATTTTTTTGTCTCTTTTGACAGGGAGGCAGACACTATTCTAAGGTATGAGTCATGTAACTTTGCAGCTTTGATCATTAAACCTTGGGCATAACTTATTTCTTCACTGAAAGAAAAAATAAAGACTGAATTTATTTTGTTAGTTATGATTTTTGTCCAGACTAAAATTGTAACAAAAGGCTGGGGGAAAGCTCTAAAATGTACCTCACTGTATCTAGAATCCCATGGCTTCTGAGGCCCTGGCAGCTTTCAGACCATCAGCATAATTCTCTTATTTTCTCAACGGTTATTACACTCTAGTCTTGGCCACTTAGGGAATCACACCTGGATGCACAAAAGAAATAAGGAGTGCGAGGGAATTACTTTCTTTAGCCCTGATTTTTGTTCAGGTCATCTTTGGCTCAAAACATTGAAAAAAAGGTCTAAAATGCAACTCAGCATATCTGGAATCCAATGGTGTTGGGGGGGGGGCACTGAGACGTCTGGCTTAATCTGTTTATTTCCTCCTTATTTATTATGGAGTAATCTTAGCCAGTGTGGATATATTGAAAGAATGCAGGAAAATTTTGAAAAGTACAACAAAGTATGAGAAAACAAGAAAAAAATTAATCTGAATGATGTGGCAAGGCCAGGATGGGGGAAAGTAGGGGGCACACTAGGGTATGTAGGAAGAGCAGTGGACAGCGGGTGGGGTAGGGGGGTTCATACAGTCCTTTTCCTAGGATTTCACTTCACCAAAGGCCAGTGTTAAAATATCCAGCACTGCCAAGGCTTGCCCCATTGAACTACATCATGCAGCATGTCAACAAGATGTGTTACTCTCCATGAAACATTTTATAACAATGTAACATCTGCATAAGAAAAAAACATGCAAGGTGCAGGTTTTGGTATACAACAATCCTTTTTGTTGTGTCTTTATTTAATACTATGTATCATATACCTAGTTGCACAATGGTGTTAATATGCTCTTGTAGACACATGCCTCAAAATATTTAACTTAGTTTAGCTACTGGATATGTCCATGATGAGTGGTGTACTGCAGTGGTGATGCCCCTCCATAAGGGTGTCCTTACAACTGACTGGGGTAGTTAATGTCCTATCAGCCTTACAAGCCTCATCTACAAAACCATGGGGTGTGTTATATCTAAACTCATAAACTCTGATTTCAAAACCCTTGTTTGACGTGACCCCCAACATTTTCACTTTGTGAAGGGTAGATCCTGTTTATTTAGCCAGGTAAACTTCTTCAAAGGGTTACTGAGGCTGCAGATGGCGGCCATGAAGTGTACATGTTGTATCTTGACCTGGCAAAAGCCTTCAGCACCATTCCACATGCTGGCATCATACAAAAGCTAATTGCTTTAAAAATCAACCCATACATGGTAGGATGGATAGCAAACTAACTGAAAGACAGACCCCACAAAGTATGAGTTGCAGGAAACTTATCAGAAAGTATGAAAGTGACAAGTGGTGTCCCTCAGGGCTCAGTGCTGAGAATCTCCTTTTTGGTATTTACTTATCAGATCTCCAAGTGGGTGGAGAGTCAAGACCTCTGGCTAACAAAGTTTGCAGATGTCTGCAAACTGTAGGTTGTAGACAAGTCACCCTATGGCACCCAGCCTCTCCTGAATAAACTCTCCATAGTGTACCCTTGGTGTACTACAAATGAGCTCAAACTAAATGCTAAAAAGTGTACTATCACTGTTGGTAGACAGTGCCTTCTCTCATCATTCTGTATAGCCAACACACCACTACAAAAAGAAAACTTTGTTATTGATCTTGATACTTAGGCTGATAGTTCCCTGTCTTTTGACCACTGTGTGACAATGGTTGTCAGAAAATCCTTTTATTTACCCCACCTAATTGCCAATGGAATATCATCACAGTCTTAAGATGTAATCATTTCCTTATACTCTGCATTGGTCAGGACAATTATTGAGTACAGTGTCCCCATTTAGGGTGTATCTCATTAATCATATCAAAAAATTAGCAAGACCCCAAAGGTTCCTAACCAAAATGATCACAGGCCTAAAGATCCTGAGGTATGCTGAAGCTGTATTCCTTCATTCAGTGCAATACAGACTTTTGAGGGGAAAAATCTCCATCTTGTTACTACAGCAATAGAGACACAGTTGTCCTGGACCTCCTGTTTCTCTTCAAGTCCAATATCTCCAACAATACTATAACCAGATACCTAATTCTCCACCAGCAGATAAGTACAGCACAATGGAGAGGCATGATTATAAGGCAGCACTTCCCAAATCTTTAGAATAAACTTTCCCTACATGTTAAACAGTGCAATTCATTATCTTACTTAAAACATAAACTAGTGACTGAATGTATATCTGCAAATTTACTCTGGGCTTTACTTGTATGGCCATCCTTGAGAAAGGAGGCGCTGCCTGAGGGAAGGTACTGACAAGGTCTAAATGATCATTAGACTGTTGGCCTTAAAAAGAAAAAAACAATTTGTTGGCCTTGGAATATCTATGAATCGATTAATCTAAACTGATTTTATGCCTTACTTCCATACATTGTTAGGAAATCTCTACTTACTCCATAATGATCCTGACTTGCATAAAACAGCTGTAAGAGAATGAATAAAGAATTAAATACACCAGAATGATTACTCCATCGTAAGTCAGTCTAGCTCCATTGAAATGTACCTCTGTTGAAAATTCTGCACAAAACAGGTTGTCAGACAGCAAAGCCAAAGCCTTTCAAAGTACTCAATGGGTGAAAGGCAATAAACAAGCAGGTCTGCAGAAACTTATGAAAATTAAATTTTACTTGTAGAACATACCTACATGTGTGTGTGTGTGTGTGTGTGTGTGTGTGTGTGTGTGTGTGTGTGTGTGTGTGTGTGTGTGTGGTATGAGAGAACAACCGTGGCAGGGCTAGCCACCCAGTGGCTAAAAGGGGTTGTGGATGGATAGATGGATCTATTGGTTGTAGACCATACCTTTCAACTGTATGAGGCATGAACATAAATGCAATGTCTTTACTGCTGTATGACAAATGCATATGAATGTAATGTTTTTACTGCTGCATGACAAATGCACATGAATGTAAAGTTTTTACTGCTGTACAATGAATGCACATGAATATAATGTTTTCACTGCTGCATGACGAATGCACATGAATGTAATGTCCTTACTGCTGTATGACGAATGCATATGAATGTAATGTTTTTACTGCTGTACAACGAATGCACTTGAATGCAATGTTTTTACTGTTGCATGACGAATGCACATGAATGTAATGTTTTTACTGCTGTACAACGAATGCACTTGAATGCAATGTTTTTACTGCTGCATGACGAATGCACATGAATGTAATTTTTTACTGCTGCATGATGAATGCACATGAATGTAATGTTTTTACTGCTGCATGACAAATGCACATGAATATAATGTCCTTATTGCTGTATGACAAATGCACATGAATGCAATGTCTTTACTGCTATTGATCCAGGTTGTGGCTGAAGAGTCACCAGACCGGCTCACTAACATGGTAAACAAATAAGAATCAGTAAATAAATAAACTGTCCATAATTTTGCAGAACATCTCAGGTTTTGCCTCATATTTTACCCTGTCCCTTGTAATGTTTTTACTGCTGCATGATGAATGCACATGAATGTAATGTTTGGTTGTAGACCATACCTTTCAACTGTATGAGGCATGAACATAAATGCAATGTCTTTACTGCTGTATGACAAATGCATATGAATGTAATGTTTTTACTGCTGCATGACAAATGCACATGAATGTAAAGTTTTTACTGCTGTACAATGAATGCACATGAATATAATGTTTTCACTGCTGCATGACGAATGCACATGAATGTAATGTCCTTACTGCTGTATGACGAATGCATATGAATGTAATGTTTTTACTGCTGTACAACGAATGCACTTGAATGCAATGTTTTTACTGTTGCATGACGAATGCACATGAATGTAATGTTTTTACTGCTGCATGATGAATGCACATGAATGTAATGTTTTTACTGCTGTACAACGAATGCACTTGAATGCAATGTTTTTACTGCTGCATGACGAATGCACATGAATGTAATTTTTTACTGCTGCATGATGAATGCACATGAATGTAATGTTTTTACTGCTGCATGACAAATGCACATGAATATAATGTCCTTATTGCTGTATGACAAATGCACATGAATGCAATGTCTTTACTGCTATTGATCCAGGTTGTGGCTGAAGAGTCACCAGACCGGCTCACTAACATGGTAAACAAATAAGAATCAGTAAATAAATAAACTGTCCATAATTTTGCAGAACATCTCAGGTTTTGCCTCATATTTTACCCTGTCCCTTGTAAAATGTTTGATTTTCTGGTAAATCACTCAGGATCATACCTCTCAACTCTGAAGAATTTTGAAGAATGTCCAGATTATAATCCTCATATGTTTGGTCTGTTCATCATAAAACTTTATGGATTTCTGGCAAACCACTGCGGATTACCACTCACTAAATAATGAGCCATTTGAGTCTGAGACTTGACATCTTTCAGATAATACATACTAATCCAAAACCTGTTATTCTAGCAGCTTTCTAAGCTTATAAGAGCAATGCTTAAAGTTTGTCCCTGCTTTTAGTCATTTGTTACCCCCTCCCCATCAATTTTGACTTTGTTCAGAATTCTTAAGCAAAAGTTGAAAGGTATGCAGAGAATAACAGTTCATCAGTAAAGCCAGACATTAAAGTTCCATGCTTCTGTTGTTCGGAAAATGCATGTCAATGCAAAACCTAGTTTATTAACGGTTTTAATATGTTTAAAAATTGTCCTTGGTTTTGAGCCTTCATTGCCCTGTTACCCAAAATTCGTGAGGAAAGAAGATGATATGGTAATCTTCAGAAACACTTGCATAGGTGTTTTCATAGTAACTGTGAGCAGGAAAAAGACAATTTATTACTCAAATCATCTTTTTCTGACTGCTGACCTTGCAATTACCTCGGAAATGTCAGTGTGAATGTTTCCATGCAATTGCTAGTCTGGCAACAGTTTCAGGGCTCATTGGGCAGCTCTTGAAAGTGGGGGGGAGTTCATCCCCCCCTTGCCTATGGTTTTGGCACCCATGCCCACTTCCTAACACCTGATGCTTGCTGTGGAATGGATGAGCTGATCAGGGTTCTTCTGCCAGAACAAATGGGCCATAGGGCTTTTGCTTAGCCCAGGAATTGCTTCCTGGTTCCCATGGAACCAATGGTTTAATTGATCCAGGTAGAGGAGCCATTGGGATTGGTTCTGCAGAGGAAATAAAAAAAGAAAAGGAAAGTATAAGTGCACTTACCATGATTCATTATGATGCCACCCAGGTCATGGCTGACAAGGGTCCCTTCAAATAGTCTACTTACCTGGTTAACCAACACAATTAAACAAAACAGCCATAGAGAGTTGTGCTTTACAAACAAATTCTTAGGACTGATTTTAGGATTAGACCACATCTGCAAGTTAATGATGTAATCAGGAAATATTAGGGGGAAAACTTGTGACATAGTTTTCAAACCTCCTTTTCCAAATTTCGAAAATTGCCTGTCATAATTTGTAACATATGGGCAAAATAGGAAACATTTATTAACAGCTTCACTAGAAAGCTCACTGCAGGATTAAACTGGTTCTTCATTCTTATAAAAACTTCTTTGGATAAATTAAAATGACAGTATAATTTACTATGGATATTTCTTAAAAACTATAATGCTGTATCACAGATCCATTCAATGTGGAACAGAGTGGAACACTGAATTCTTAATACTGGATATGAGGAATATGGCCCACACAGTGGACTGCTGCAAATGACTACGCAGAAGACTATCAAGGAGCATGAATAAGGAAGGAATCCCTCAGGGCTCAGGCTCAGGGCAGTCTTGGAAAGGAATCATAAGAAATGAGCTTAGAGCAAAGATACCTACATAGTAGAGAAGAGATGTATGACTGGTCAGTAGACCCAAGACCAGGCATGAGCATAATTATGTATGTATCTGCAAAATAGCAAAATTAGACAGGTAATGCTGATCAGGTAACCGAATCAAAGACTGACATTGTTGTGGCCCTGTTTAAAGAAGTATCACCATGTGGTTCACTAGACACCACAGGCAAATAGGGAAATTTGAATAAATGGGCATAGGTAGTGTATCATGTGATACCAGGTTGTGAATCACCTGGCACCATGGTCAAGTAGGGTAATGCTAAGGAATGGGACTATGTGATGGTACCAGGTTGTGGATCACTAGATGCTCCGGTCATATGGTGACCTGGAGCCTTGTGAGTACATCACAAGGAATGGATTAAGATGTAACTATCTTAAAGAGGGAACCTACTGGGGGATGTTTTATGAGTGGTGGTTAGGCAGCCAATCAATGGTATCCAGACTCTGGAAAGAGTGGGTAGTTGGTCTCTAGAAAATGGAAACTACTAACAAAATGTCAGGCAGTGGAGCTATGTGGTAGATCACAAAGGACTGGAATCTGGAAGAAAATTGGTAAGTATCAGCACTGGATAGCTGATCACAAAAAAATGGAACCTATGGAAATACTAAGGAATGTAAGTGGGAAGCAGCAGGTCAGTGTAGGGTAAAACATGATAGGGAAACGTTAAGGCATAGGATGAGGCAGTAGATCACTGGATACCAGAACCAGCTGGGGCAAAGCTTAATACTTTGATTGAGCAGTAAAAGGATCACTGAATGAAGCTTGGTAAAGGATCACTGGAAACGAGAACATGGCGGGGAACTGCTCAAAAGTCACCACAGAATGGAACCCAGTACCAAATATCATTCTAATAACTCAAATTATCCAGCAAGGACCGGACTAAAGAAATTCTTGTCATTCTAATTATGGACATCCCCTCAACTCCAAGAAATACACCATAGTTTGTTTTGATAAGTCTAGCATCACTACTGTTTATCATTGCAAGAACATTCTTTTTCTTCATAAGATAACATTCTTCTTAAATTTGACACAATCATCATGTATTTTAATAAGAGTGAGCAGCATAGGGTGACATACAAGAGTGGAGGAAGATGCACACAGGTGGATTATATCTTATGTAGAAGGACCAGTCTGAAGGAGACTGGAGACTGTAAAGTGGTGGCAGAGGAAAGTGTAGTTAGGCAGCATAGGATGATGGTTTGTAGGATGACATTGGTGATCAAGAAGAGGAGGATGAGTGTGAGGGCAGCACCAAGGATCAAATGGTGGAAACTGAAAAAGGGTAATTGTGAGGTGATGTTCAGGGAAGAGTTAAGACAGGCACTGGGTGGCAGTGAAGAGTTACCAAATAGCTGGGTAACTACAGCAGAGCTAGTAAGAGAGATGGCTAGAAAGGTGCTTAGTGTGATATCTGGAAAGAGGAAGGAGGACAAGGAGACCTGGTTGTGGAATGAGGAAGTACAGGAGAGTATACAGAGAAAGAGGTTGGCGAAGAAGAAGTGGGATTGTCAAAGAGATGAAGAAAGTAGACAAGAGTATAAGGAGATGAGGTGCATGGCAAAGAGAGAGGTGGCAAAGGCTAAGGATAAGGCATATGAAGAGTTGTGTAAAAGGTTGGACACTAAGGAGGGAGAAAAGGACCTGTACCAATTGGCTAGACAGAGGGACCGAGCTAGTAAAGATGTGCAGCAGGTAAGGGTGATAAAGGATAATGAGGGAAACGTACTCACAAGCGAGGAGAGTGTGTTGAGCAGATGGAAAGAGTACTTTGAGGGGCTGATGAATGAAGAGAATGAGAGGGAGAGAAGGTTGGATGATGTGCGGATAGTGAATCATGAAGTGCAGTGGATTAGCAAGGAGGAAGTAAGGATAGCTATGAAGAGGATGAAGAATGGAAAGGCTGTTGGTCCAGATGACATACCTGTGGAAGCATCGAGGTGTTTAGGTGGAATGATGACAGTGGAGTTTTTAACTAGATTGTTTAATGAAATCTTGGAAAGTGAGAGGATGCCTGAGGAATGGAGAAAAAGTGTTTTGGTACCAATTTTTAAGAATAAGGGTGATGTGCAGAGCTGTAGTAACTACAGAGGGATTAAATTGATCAGTCACAGCATGACATTATGGGAAAGAGTAGTGGAAGCTAGGTTAAGAAGGGAGGTGATGATTAGTGATCAGCAGTATGGTTTCATGCCAGGAAAGAGCACTACAGATGCGATGTTTGCTCTGAGAGTGTTGATGGAGAAGTACAGAGAAGGTCAGAAGGAGTTGCATTGTGTCTTTGTGGATTTAGAGAATGCATATGACAGGGTGCCTAGAGAGGAGTTGTGGTATTGTATGAGGAAGTCAGGAGTGTCAGAGAAGTATGTAAGAGTGGTACAGGATATGTATGAGGGTAGTGACCCTGTGTGACAGCGGTGAGGTCTGCAGTGGGACTGATGGATGCGTTTAAGGTGGAGGTGGGATTACATCAAGGATCAGCTCTGAGCCCTTTTTTACTTGCAATGGTGATGGACAGGTTGACAGATGAGATCAGACAGGAGTCCCCGTGGACTATGATGTTTGCAGATGACATTGTGATCTGTAGTGAGAGTAGGAAACAGGTCAAGGAGACTCTGGAGAGGTGGAGATATGCTCTAGAGAGAAGAAGAATGAAGGTCAGCAGGACTAAGAGAATATATGCATGTGAATGAGAGGGAGGATAGAGGAATGGTGAGGATGCAGGGAGTAGAGGTGGCGAAGGTGGATGAGTTTAAGTACTTGGGATCGACAGTTCAGAGTAATGGTGAGTGTGGAAGAGAGGTGAAGAAGAGAGTACAGGCGGGATGGAATGGGTGGAGAAGAGTGTCAGGAGTGATTTGTGACAGATGAGTACCAGTAAGAGTGAAAGGGAAGGTCTACAAGAGGGTAGTGAGACCAGCTATGTTATATGGGTTGGAGACAGTGGCATTGACAAAAAGGCAGGAGTCAGAGCTTGACGTGGCAGAGTTGAAGATGTTAAGATTTGCACTGGGTGTGATGAGGATGGACAGGATTAGGAATAAGTATATTAGAGGGTCAGCCCAGGTTGGAAGGTTTGGAGACAAAGCCAGAGAGGTAAGATTACGTTGGTTTGGACATGTGCTGAGGAGGGATGCAGAGTATATTGGGAAACAGATGCTAAGGATGAAGCTGCCAGGTAACAGGAAAAGAGGAAGGCTTAAGATAAGGTTTATGGATGTGGTGAGAGAGGACACACAGGTAGGTGGTGTGACAGAGCACGATGCAGAGGACAGGAAGAAATGGAAACAGTTGATCTGCTGTGGCGACCCCTAACATGAGCAGCTGAAAGAAGAAGAAGATCAGGGACTTGAATACATATGTTGATAACAGACTTTTCTTTGAGCACCATGTCTCTGTGGTGATTAGAAAATCCTTTTATCTTGCACAACATATCCTTCATGGTGTCTTATCAAGGTCCATAGAAGCTAAAGTCCCACTTTATTCATCCCTTATTAGGCCTATCATTGAATATAATGCACCCTTGGCATGGAGCTCACTAAACACCTAAACCACCTCAAGAAACCTCAACTTCTCTTGACCAAAATGATCTCAGGCCATAGTACCATTAGCTACACTGATGGACTAAAAGTCTGCCTCTCTACTTAGTGTCATACAGATTTCTGAGGGGTGATCTCTGCTTAGCCTTTTATGCTATAAATGACCCAGCACTCTTTGAACTCCTTGGTAAAGCAAACTTCCACTTTAGAGACCTAAATGTGTACTACTACGTCAACAATTCCAAATGACACAACAGGTACCTAATTCAATGTATTCCCCATTTCTGGAATGGACTGTCCTTATCTGTCAGGTGCAGTACTTTCCTAGCAACCTTTAAAACCATTTTGGATGACTGGATGGGTGATTGCAAATTTTCACAGCAGATATGTGGAGAAAGTCTGCTTAATGGGGGGCATTGTTAGTCTCCCAGAGTATTGCGTGATGTGGCTGAGCTTCTTGATGGTGTACTTTGGGGGTAAGCTTAACAAAAACTTATGAATCTATACAGCCTAATGTGGAAATACTATGGATTAAGGCCTGGCAGTATATTACCATGAATGGGATCTGCTAAAGAAGTGACAAGAAGCTGGATTAAATAGCGGGCCACTGGAGAATGGAATAAAGCAGGGCCTGATAACGAATGCACTAGGTGATTGGTCAGACAGAGCAGAGCTTGGTAAGGAAATACTAAGGTGTGGGACTAAGTATTAGATCACTGCACACTAAATCCTAGTGGAGAATGCTAAGTAAGTGGGCTGCATACAGCACTGTGAGTGTCTAGAACTTTGCCAAAGTAAGTGCTCTACTGGGACAGTGGCTTGATCTAATATTACTAAGAAGTTACAGCCATGCACTGAAGTGTTCTTAGTGAACAGATCTATGCAAGGGCCATCCACCAGGAAATGAAAGGAAGGTTTTCATTGCTAGAGAGTATGGCTGGAAACGTTATTATTGGGAACTGAAACCATGCAGGCCAACACTAGAGAAGGAGACCGATCTAGGCATTAATACTGACTGATGCTAGCCAGGGTACTATTAGGAACAGAACTAAGCAGGATTAGTAAGCTGTAATGGGCACAGACTAATAATCAGTATGAAATGAAACTAAGGAAAGAAGACTAAGTTGAGGATGCCTGTAATGACACAACAGGAAATAAATTAGCAGGACTGTACACGTTATCTATAAGGCTGGGATAAAGAAAATAAACTAAAAAGCAATGATACAAGGAATGGGATCTCTACAAGCTATGTCTAGACAAGGGATTGCTAGCGCAAAGAGATGAGAAAGAAAGAGACAAGGCAGGAAACAGCTAACAAACGAAGCTAGGTAGGAAGCTGACATTGAGACAAAATGTGGAGCAGTTAAGGATTGTACAGCAGGCACACAAGAAGTATGAAAAGACACTGCCGTAAAGGAGTGTATCCTACAGGCAACACTCAAGGCATAAAGAAACGCAGCTGGGAATTAGTATAGTGGGAACCTAAGCAGCAGATTGCTACTAAACCGGAGAGATTACCCAGGAGTGTTGAGAAGTTGACATGGGATGGTTAAGGAATGGGAAATGGGACTTAGCTGGAGACCCCTAAGGGATGGTACAAAGTCTCTAAAGAGTAATACTACACATGAGAAGCTATTGAACAGTGAATAGTTGCATACTGATAAGCAGGATGAAAGGCCATAAAGCAGATCTAGATTTGTTCAGGACTGGGGTACAATATGGAAAATCTAGAAAAAGGAAGGCAATGTATCTTCTTTTAGAGGGGGTGAGGAAATTAAGAGGTAGAAGTGAAAACAAAACAGAAATAAAGATTTTGCCAGGTATATCTGCTGCATCATGAGAGTCATAGAATGGTCATAAATATACAACCAATATTTTAAATAAGTGTATAGACAAAAAAAGTATGCCTGTAAATTAAGAAACAGTTCCTAGAAACATATTTGAAAGACATAGTAATGTTATGAGAAGGAAGAAATCATTTTTGAAAGGTACTGCAGGGAATCAATTTATCGAGGGTAGTAAAACTGAAAATAACTTGCTGGTAGTGCCTCATATTTGGATGAATTATGACTGGCCTTGTTCATTGCTGGCTGCACAGTGTCTATTTTTTATGCCTCATGCAGTAGTTTTGGTTTTATTTATTTTGTAAGTTTTTCTTTAAAGATAAATTTTAGAAGTGAAATTCTGCATACTGGAATATGAAGTTATAATGCAGACTGAGTTAAAATGATAAACTCTCAGTAAGATTGACACGTTCAGCAGACCTGAGTTTGAATCTCAGAAGTCCTGAATACTGTGCAATTGCAGTAAAGTCATTTAATCACTGCAGTGCTTTCAAGCTACCCATTAATGAATACCTTGCCTGGCTAGGGTGCTTTGCCTATTTAAAAGAAATTTTAAAACTAGATGATCTACTTTTATTGTTTTTGTGTTTACTAGTTCTGTTATTTACAATAACTTCATGAATTATACTTTCTAAAAAAACATTTAACATACATAATAAATATATGGTTTCAGCTCTGTGCACCTCATGGCTCCAAATCTTTATTCTCTGTGATCCCGGTTCTGACACCATGTCGCTCTCCTATCTTGGACACAATAGAAGAGTCTTTGTGGGTTCTGTTGAAGCAGCTTTATTTTATACAAGCACATCTTAATAAAAGATTACAGACTTTAACTTAAGAAACATATACAAACTAACTGCAGGATTCATATATGTTTACTCTCTGTCTGCACTTTCAAAATGGCACTAGGTATGGCACCTGCTCAGTCTTTATACATGCATGTTACATCTTTGACGTGCTTCTTAAAGATACAGTACACACAGCACGTGCACTCGGATCTACATCCTCCCTCTTGAAAACAAAACATGCACTGTTATGAGTCTAGTTGGCATGCAGATATCACATACAGTTTTGTGTCATACAATTATACAATTGTTATACATATATGCACAGTTAAGTCCATGTTGCTGCATATTTCACACTGGGCTGGGATACTCATCCATATCTTGTGACATAAAACTGGGAAATGGACTTAGCAACTGGAACAGTCTCCATACTTTGAGCAGTCTTTGAAGAGTCTGAAACACCTTCAGGATTGGAATCAGAGATAGTAGCACACTTTGGGATGCAAACAAAATTTGATTCGCTACTTTAAGCTCTGTGGATTTACCATTTATCCAGACAGTACAAAATACTTTGCTCTTTGCCAATAAATTCACTACATCAACCCTTTCACCAAGCACTAATACACCATCTACATAGAAAGCTAACTGTTGTGTCTCTACTTGACCAACTCGCTTTTTTGTGTGACCTTTCTTTGCAACTATGTGGGTTTTACTTGATCTGCAAAACTTTTGAAAATGGTTCCATTTTTTACACTTGTGGCACTGCTGACCAAATGCTAAACATCTCTCTCTCTTTTGGACTCATGGTTTGCACCACAATTGAGACAGTTAACAATAAAGCTGGACTTGGGTTTTGCTGACTCACGCTTGTACTGTACTGAGGATGCTTTTTTAATTGCACTAGCCTTAGAACTTGCTGGAAAGCTACATGGTTTCCCTGGTGAGCTAGCAGGGGCTGTGGCTACCATGTGCTTAGGCCTGTTTCTGTTTGCCACGTGTTACATACTATCTACATTTGCTCTGGAGCCTGCTGAAACTATGCTCTTGTCACTTACAAGCATACTTGTGTGTTTTTCTGCCACTTCATGGATCTGACAAATCTCTATGGCTTTACTCAATGTTAAATCACTGTCACAAAGCAGGATCTTTCTCACAGCAGCACTATTATTACCACATATGAGCCTGCCCTTTATTAGCTCATCTTTTAAGTCACCAAACCAGCACATTTTAACTTTGTTTCTCAGGTAAGTTATGTAAGCTGCAAAATTTCCCCCTGATATCTGCTCTCTCGTGTAAAACCAGTGTCTCTCTAGTGTAATATTTGTCTGATGGATACACATTTCTCTGAATTTGCACTTTATACACTCATAGGTTCATAGATTAGTACTAGGCTAACTGCCCTTAAGCCTAGCCAATTATCCCCTGTGAGATTCAAACCCTGTACTTTGTGCTTGTAAGGCAAACATCTTAACCATTAGGCCACCCTCCAATATTGCATTTAGCGAGATATCATAATTCCTAAGACAACTAATCTTTCAAGCAATAAGTCACTAAGCGCGGATTTGTTTTCACCAGCCTCATTGTAACAAGTCTGCAGGGACAGTCATTGTTCTTCATTTCCTCTCATTCAATACTGATGCGGAAAAACTACGAAAGATTGTTTTGTAATCTCTAAGTTTGCAGAAATGGCATTTAGCATTTGACGAGTCTGCATCACAGACATTTAACAGACAGCCCTTGCCATTTACAGTGCATGTAAAGTAATTGCTTCTAAACGTATGCATGCAGATAGAGCAGCCTGTCTGTCTAGATTCTAAAAAGCTGTACTCCAGCTATACAAACACATTATGAATGAAATTTTATCTTGTCCTCTATTTTGCAGGAATGGAAGAGTGGACTTTTACTAGAACAAGTCTTTTTATTCAATAAACACAGTCTTGCACTTTGCAGAAAACCTTAAATTGCTTGTTATAAGTGAAAAGCTTACTCAAAGACAAAATCTGTAATACAGTAATTCTTTTTGGAGAAGATCCCAAGAAGGTTAGATTTTACTGAACATGTAAACTTCAACTATGTAGGGTTATAAGTGGTTGTTTCTTTGTCTCTAGATTTGCAGACATGAAGTTCAGATCTTTAAAAGTAACACAAACCTTCTTCTAGGAAAGCCAGCTGAATATTTTACACTACAGATAAAATATCTGTTTCTATAATGAGACTCTGAAGTCTCAACACTTTGTGCATCCTACTTCTTAGTCCCTACTCTGTTTTCATCTGCTCTGAATCCCTAGAAAATTATAATTCAGCTATATCCAGGACTACATCTATGGATGGGGGCATGGTAATTAGATTGGTTATTTGTAGTAATACCATTAAGAAACTAAAAATACATGCAAGTACTTCTCTTCCCAGGACTACCACAGAAATCACTATTTCTAAGATGACAGATTGTTACAATGGCAGTCTTTTTTATTAGCAGGTTTGCGATTGCCACCCTTTATTTCTCCTGTCACAAGACTCATAAGGTTCATTTCAGCTAAATGCAGACTACAACTTTAGAAGAATAGAAAGGAATATTTTCCAGTCTTTTGCTTTATAAAAATGAGAAGCATGGGCCTGTTAGCTACTCTGACTTTTGCTGGAACACTCTGATTACACAGACATTTTGAGAAGCAGTTTCCTTGCTGAATGATAGCTGTTACTCACTCCATGTTCTTCTTGTTGAGTCAGTGCTACTAGGAGTCCTTCAATGTCAGCACTCCTGCAGAGTGCCATTAGTCTCAGCCGCAGGTCATACTACTGAGATTGGTATTCATACCATTGTTGCCTGCCATGTCATAAAGTGCAGTCTCCTAATTTACACACATCGCAGTATATTAAACCTATGCACAACTCTAGTGTACTACTTAGTACATCAACACTGTAATGTTTAATTAATGTGCATTTGTACATTTTGTTTACTATACATCATATCCTCTACTTTATGATTTATTTGCTTGTTATACAAAGTTTGATTCACTTATGCCATTTTGGCTCAGGCAGCAGCTGAGAAAAGGGTCACAGACCTGGATAACAGACTAAACCAAATAAATGGTTTGCTTCACAGCATCTATTTTTTTTTTGTCAGGGACTGTTTGTGGTAGATAGTACAAAGTCAATAAAAATAGAGCAGTTTCTTTTCTCCTTCTGATTAAAACCAAATACAGTTCCTAAATTAATGTGCATGTTTTTTGGGGTCTTCCCTTGATTCAACTTGTACAATATGACGGTTTTCACCTTTTCCCTCATATACTGCTGGTGCATACGCAAATAAAGACTCTTTCTATGGCCTTTGACCCAGCTAGGTTTAACAAAATAAATGCCTTGGTATGTGCATCCTTATCTGAATAAGCTGCTTGTATAAAAATATCATATGCTTGCTCAAATATCCTCCAATTCTTTGCAATATTCTGATCAAATACAAGTGGTAAGGGCTTTCAAAATCCATCTGCCATATTAACATATACCAGTGAAGGGTTTTGCAAATAAGTATGAACGCCTACACATTCACATATGCTAGCATTTATAACTTTGTGCCTCTGAAATTATGCTTTTGGGCTTTACTGTGAAACAACTCTCTCAGGCACTGTAACACCTTTGAATCACTTTATTGCAAGAAAACACCTCTTATTAGTGCAAGAAACATATCAAACAAATGCACGATGCAAGTCTCTCTGCAACTGGACTTTCCAAAATAAGTCTGTAGGACACTGTGATACTTTTGAAATTATTATCTTGCTAAAGTAACTTATCATTTTAAGAAGCATTTCAAATAACATCACAATGCAAATGAACTGGGCAGGAGAAGCACAGAGTCAATAACATTTCAAAGTAATTGCACTCTGTGAATAAACTGCACACAGCACAGTGAAATTTCCCCCAAAAGGTGGTACCTTCCTAGGCAACTCTTTACAGTGAAAGAACCATCTGTAATGACAGCACCTTGTGAATAGACACACCCAGCACAAGAAACTTTTTGAAATGGCTGTACTTTGACTGTACTTCACGAAATAGTTGCACTTTACACACAAATAAATTCTCCAGAATGCATAAACAGGAATAAGCACACACTGTAAGCATTTCTACACACTTTGAGATACTTCAAATAACCTTAGTTATGCCCTTAATATAATATGAAGTTGTAGTTATGCCCAAGCACAGCACTTTGCCTAAAAACATACAGTCAGAGGTTCATAGGTACATAGGTAGGTACTAGGCTATCGGCCCAAAGGCCTAAGTAAGCCTAGCCAACAAGGTTCCTTGGCTTACCAGTCACCTTAAAGTCACCTTGCTTTATTTATACTTAATGTGCCCCTTGTGCCCTTATTATATTCGTGGTACTCGTTTAATCTCTTCTCATGCCCATGTGACAAACCAAAATGCTGTCAGCTCAGCTAGCTGGAATTTTGTAAATAATTCTATGTCATTTGTGAATATTGCTATGATTTATACATAACTGTATGTGATGTACTGAGCTTCAAAAATGTAACCACAACATACCCTGCTGGGACATAGAAGATTAACTTACAAAACTTCAAGAAAATAAGTTGAAATTAAATGCTTTACAATGTGCTATAAAATTTAGTTTCAATGCAGCAAGAAGACAGGATGTCTAGAGCTAGAAGTTTTTTTTCTATTGTCTTGGACAAAAGTAATTACTAAGGTTAAAAGGTAAAGTGATTTTACTGCTTAATGACTTCCAAGTTCTGCAAACATCTGAGAGATATGTATTTTTAATGATACACACACAAAACGAAGAAACCAGATAAGACCACTGCTAGTAAATGGAAGAACAAGACGCCACAACCTTCTTTCATCCAATTTAATAAAACATGAATAAAATATGAACTTCATCAGAAACAACGCCCATACTAATTACAACATTTAAATAGCTAACATTCATATCACGTGTTACTAAATGAACCAATGAGCCCTATAAACATCCATTCAGCACTTTTGCCTGCATGTTGTCTGTAAGTAAGACTTAGGGCATAGTATCGCTTATATATAGATAGGAATATAGTAAAGATTAGTTTAGATGTTTTCTGTATTTATTTGAGACTGTCCTGCAATGTTGTTTTAAAATATTTCTTGTGATTCTGAACTCTGCAGTTACTGTGTTGTTTGAGTACTATCTTGTTCTTTTATTATTCATTATTAAATACGTATATTTAAACCTTTGTGGCTGATATTTGTGAGACGTATTTAAGCTCTTAGAGTACTTGCATATGTATTTGGTGACACTGTATAGGTCACTCCTAAATAGCCTTGCTCTTGGTCAGACTACCATATGGATAATAGTAACATTACACATTAGGATTGGTCATTCTTTGGTAAGGGCCTTAAAGTAGCTGATAAGGGGTTCTGGTGGTAGTGATAACTACCTTATAGTCTGGGCATAAGGGGGTATAGCTAGTAAACATGTGCCAGCCTTTCCCAGGTATATGTTTGTGTATAAATCAAATCTCAAAGTGTGTGTGTGTGTGTGTGTGTGTGTGTGTGTGTGTGTGTGTGAGTGTGTCAGCTACTTGGGCAGGGACACAAAGCACTAGTTGGACAGAGAGGGTGTTGGGAGGACTTGGCTTGGAACCCTGGCTAAAGACTCAACTCTATACCTGTGCCAGTGGGGAGTCTTATTGGGTATCTGTAAAAAGAGGGAGAAACCAGCCCCAGAATGACTGTGATCTCTCTGTGCTCTTACGAGAAATTATACTTTACTGTGTGTGCTTGTAATCCTCCCATTGTGTATGTCCCTCACCGTGGTGAGGATTGAGCCTCCTTGATTACTGGGCCAATGCAGGGGCGTCACAGCCCATTATACTTTTCTTGTGCTCGTTTTACTCATGCCTGCTTTGCCCTTAAACATGCTTGTTTTATTTTCAACATGCTCGTTTTACTTTTCTGATAATCGTTTTGTTAAATGTTGTTTTAACATTAACTTTGCTTGTTTAATAATACAGTTTGTGCCCTTGTAATGCTCTGTTTTACCTTTTTTCTGAAATAAGTAGTTTGTGCATGTTCTCATTACCTTTGATTCTTTCCTGTCTCTTTTTCGTGCTTGTTTCTCTTAATTTACCTTTACTGACTTCTCTACACCTCATGGCTCCTAATTTGTATTCTCTGCGATCCATGTTCTGACACCATGTCACTCTCCTATCTTGGTCACAACAGAAGAGTCTTCGTGGGTTCTGTTCAAGAAGCTTTATTTTATACAAACACATCTTAATAGAAGATTACAGACTTTAACTTAAGAAACCTATATGCAAACTAACTGCAGGATTCATACATGTTTACTCTCTGGCTGCACTCGCAAAATGGCACTAGGTATGGCACCTGCTCAGTCTTTATACATGCACGTTACGTCGTTGACATGCTTCTTAAAGATACAATACACACAGCACGTGCACTCTGATCTACAAGTGTATTAAATGCTGAGTATACATAATTAGGGATGCTGACCAGGAGACTAACAGGGCTAGAGTATTTGACTAGTGAGAAACACTCTCATTGAAGAAGGGCACTTTATCAGAGATTAGGAAACAGTCTGTGTAACATTTCACAAACATTCTTCCATTGCCATCTTCTTTTGGCAGCTTATAGGTAACAGTGAAACAAGTGAACTAAATGTGCACAATCAGTTTCACATATGTTCACCTTATTGTGAAAAGTGTTACAAATAAAACTGATACAAACCTATACTAAAGCCAGAAAACAATTTTATAGTTTTTAAAGGGTCTTTCACCTCTTGTATAGCTTAAAAAAAAATAACAACAAATAACCTGATGTCATCCTACCCGATGAATGCATTTAAATGAGTATTTTTTAATAAAGTATGCTACATCCATTCCTTGTATATTTTTTGTTTTATTTCGATTTCATATAATGGCCATTGAGTATTATTTACTAAAGATAAACTTTGTTTTGTTTTTCTTTATTTAGGCTGTGCTTACTTGAGCAGCAAACTCCTTGCTAAGGAATATACCATCATCTTCTTACAAATGCATGCAAACTTGTTCACGTATTGATAACTTAACATTGACTTAATATGGTAAGTTTGGCACAGAGGCTTGTTTTACTGCACATGCACATGATGTATACGCATCTTCCTTCCTTCCTTTGTATGTGGCCTAGGGGAAAACTCTGCTGGGGCATAAGGAACAAGAGGTACCATCCAACATTTGCTCTGATGCCTTCAGCCGTTGCCCTTCCCCACTGACTACTCCATGCAGAGATGCTTCAAAGTAGCACCTCTGGAGAGAGCTTTACCATAAGAAAGGTAATAAGTGATGAAGGTTCCAGTGCTGGGAAAAGATCAAATAGGTTGTGCAGATGCATTTAGAAGCTGGAGGGGTCATGGAGGGTCCCAGTGCCAGAATCATGAACAAAATAAAAGATGGAGGTTAAAAGGCAGAATTTTTATTCACTGAAAGATGATCCATTATTACAATATTCTTATTACCCCTCACTTTTGTTCAAAAATGCCTTCATACATTTGCTGAAGTCCTGGAGCCTGTTGTCAGCTTCCATGCTAATGCTATGGTATTGAGAGTGACACGAATAAGTGCCTGACAAAGCAGACTACAGTTTCTTGTACATAGTAGTGACAAATGGCACTCTCATCCATTTTCTGCACTGCATTCATTATTACTCAATTGCTTCAACATTGGAGTATACTTATTCCTCAGATTTCTCCTTCTTCATACTTTTATTTTACTTTGTTTTGTTAATTGGAAATGTCTGAGTAGGAACAACCCATATACAATGGAGAATGGGATGAAAACTGACAATGCACTGATGCATAAAACTACAAATTGAATACATATCAGGCAATACTGCACATAAGCTTTACCTATGAATATCAGTGTTCAATTTGATGGTGATTCATTCCACCAAGTTCAATTCATTGTGAACTCAGCCACATATACAGTTTTGATCTCTGATGGGGTTCAAACCTCTACATCCTCCATAATGATATATGCCAACTCCTTGGTCACAAAAACACAGAAGAAAGGAGAGATTACAAAATCAAAAGGCTGGCACACAATTAGGAACTATGTGCCAGCAGTGATTTCTACAGAAAATAGTAAACAGAAAGTTCAACCCTGATAAGATGTAAACTCCAAATGCTAAACAAACATGCCCTTGAGGGAAGGTAGCTGTTTGTTTAGCATTTGGAGTTTGCTGCATCTGTTTTGGGGGACTATTCTACATCGTTTGAGTTGTTTTCATCATTACCTGATGAGATGTAGCTGACTGCAGCATAGCTTGTCCACTTTACATATCATGAGTTATAAGGAAGCCTGTGAAATAAAGCAGATTATATTAATATCAAGCAGTTTCTTCAATATATGCAACCATATATAGCAGAGAAAATATATTTAAAATATTAAATAATACAATTCTAATAAATAAATATAGATGCTATGTAAGGGATCTAAAGTGCTAATTTGGTCAGAAGGACTACAGATAGCATTGATATAAATAAACAAATGGAAAGAGGAGAATATTTGAGTGTAAGTGATATTCAAGAAGAGAAAAAGACCACATGATACTACATGGGTCAGTTCAGTTGTTTAATTTTTTTTTTAGAGAATGCTAAGTACATGTACGAATAGGGAGATTATTACAAATTTTTGAAACTTGAAATGCATCACTGTAGTGGTACTTAGTCTGGAAGTGAAGTGCTGTCCTCTGTCCCTCTATCCAGTTTTCTTATCCAGTAGTGCTACCTCCTGGCCACTGGTGAGTAGCAGTGGTGTTACTGATACCATCGTCACATGTTTGTTATTTTTCTCCTTGAGCCTGCTGAAGTGGTATGCTGATGTGCACATGGTCACATGGGTGTTCTCTAAAACTGAGGTACAGTCACTTGAACCTCTCCCAGCATGCAGTCACTTACCATGCAGCCAGCAACAGTTGGGGAATTAAGCAACCACTGAACCTTTCCTCGATAAAGTGGAAGATATCCCTGAGATATTCAGTCCTCTCCCACCATGCTAATCCTTGATATGTTCGCCCTGTTATTACTGTCAACTCAAACAGTCTCATAAGGTTGAGTATTTTCATTTATTTTATTTTACATTTGTTAACTTGGTTGGTAAAGTGATTCAAAAACCATTTTATTTTCAAGCAGGACTGGGCCTTCATTACTCAAACATTTTAACAATCACATACAGAGAACATGAAACATGTAGAAGGAATTCTGAAATAAACCTTGTTCACAAAGCCTTAATGCACATAGACTTCCACTGAAATAAAATGAAGTTCACAAGGCCTTAATACATTTCAACAGAGGTACACAAAGCACATGAAACAAAGAATACCCATAGTTTTCTTCTTCTTCTTTTGACTTTTCCCATTAGGGGTCACCACAGTGGAACAACAGTCTGCAGAATGAATGGTAGTGGAGTTTTACAGTGTCAAGTTGCCAGCCCAGTGCCCAACCTTCTACAAAAGGTACACACATGCACACACTCACACCTAGGGCCAATTTAGAATGTCCAATCCACCTGCAGCATAGGTTCATAGGTTCATAGGTTTATACTAGGCTATCTGCCCTAAGGCATTTATAAGCCTAGCCCAAATTTTTGTGGCTTACGCCACCCCTTATATGAAAAAATACTGTGCCCATTAGTTTGTTGTGCCTCTGTCCAGCAGTGACACAGAGATGATTCCCGGGGTAAACCTACGATCTCCCATCCACAGGTCTAGATTTCTCTTGAACAGAGTCAGCGAGGTGCTCTGCCTCACATGGACCGGGTTTTATTCCACAGCATAGGGAGTCTCTGAGTGATAAATCTATCCCTCCAGCACGTCCTATTTATATCCGTGCTAAGGTTTAAGTCGCTTGCTCTAGTGGTTTTGGTGGATTTGGATTTTTGAGGTGGAGCATGTCCATTAATTCCGGGTTGGACATGGCCTTGTATGTCAGGCACATGTCACCTCTGAGCAGACGGTATGCGACTGAATAGAGCTGGAGTTTCTTCAATCTGGCAGCATATGACAGATTTTGGAGTCCCTTTATCCTTTTGGTGAGGAACTTTTGGGGTCTCTCCAATTGCTGCAGATGTCGGGTGAGATACATCCCGAATGGGGCATTGTACTCGATCATTGGTCTGATAAGTGAAGAGCAATGACCTCACTAGATCTGGATGTGAATCCCTTCATGATCAGGTGGGCAATGTAGAAGGTCTTTCTAACCACTTTAGCAACGTGAGTGTCAAAAGAAAGGCCACTGTCAACCTGGGTCCCCAGGTCCCTGATAACCTCTTCTGTGCTTAGTGTATTGCCACCTATATGGTAGCTTGGGGTTACCTTGTTTTTCCCGAAGGGTATGACTATACATTTTTGGCGTTTAACTTCAGGCCATGGCTCTGGCACCAGCTATCTGTTTCCGTGAGTCCCTTCTGAAGGATATCCGTGTCCGATGCACTTTCCACTATGGCGCCCAGTTTGCAGTCGTCTGCAAACTTTGTCAGTCAAAGTCCT
This sequence comes from Protopterus annectens, assembly GCF_019279795.1. NCBI lineage: Eukaryota > Metazoa > Chordata > Ceratodontiformes > Protopteridae > Protopterus > Protopterus annectens. Next base: position 1,131,908,074 of record NC_056746.1, read on the forward strand.
CCCATGTTGGCCTGTACTTCTGAGAAGTAGATGCCAAACAATAGGGGGCCAAGGACCGAGCCCTGTGGGACACCACTTGTGACCGGCTTGGAGTCTGACACAGCGCCAGCAACTCTAACCCTGTGGGTTCTGTCCTTAAGCCAGTTTGCAACCCATCTTGTGACATATGGGTTTACATTTAAGCTGGTAAGTTTTTCTACAATACCCGAGTGGGGTATTGTGTCGAAAGCCTTTGCAAGGTCAAGGTAGGCTGTATGGACTGCCTTTCCTCATCAATGGCCTTGGTGACTGTTTGAAGAAGTCGACCAAGTTCAAAAGGCATGATCTTCCCTTGACAAAGCCAAACTGGGTCAGGTCCAATGTCTGCAAGTCCCTTATATCTTTGTTTATGAGCTCCATTATGATCCTCTCCATAGCTTTGCAGACTAGACTTGTTAAGCTTATGGGGCGGTAATTACCAGGGTCCGTAGAGGCGCTGCCTTTGTGGAGTGGGACCACAGTTGCCGTACGCCACTCCTTGGGCACGTATCCTGTGGTAAGGCTGAGATTAAACAGCTGCCTTATGTGCGGGTTTAATTCCTCATTTAGCTCGTGTAGCACACAGCCGGGAACACCATCCGGTCCCATTGATGCTGTGTTTTTAGCTTTAGAGAGAGCAGCTTTCACCTGCGCATTTGAGATGTCCGGGAGGCTACACTCGGCTGGGATAGTTATCTCGTCTTTGGAATATGGGAGGAAACTGGAGCACCCAGAGGAAACTGCAGGGAGGACATGCAGACTCTACACAGAAGGCACCCCAGCCAAGAATCGAACCAGAGAACCTCTTGCGGTGAGGCGGCAATGCTAACTGCTGCACCACCATGGCCAACCCAAAGAATACCCATGGCCTTCAAACTATCCAGTGTTATTTACACTTTGCTATAACACCCCCCCCCCCTGAACCCTCTTATCCATTTCCATATTTTCAATATAATTTCCCCACAGAAAATTAGTTAATAGTAAATAGTATTAATGAGATTTTGTGTATACTCTTTGCATTTGATCCAGGATTGCCATGGCATGCACATTTATTTTCTGTCACCAAGTGCTTTTTAAAGAATTTTCTAAACCCGGCTGGTTGTCATACAACTTGTTTATCACGTTGTCTAATCACAAGACATCGAAAAAAGTATCTTATAACATTTTAACTAATGATATTCTTCAGTACATTTTACCAGCTAGAACTTTGATAATAAGGAAAGTTTATGATTTTTTGATCACTGGTATGAGTTTTCCTAAAGATGTAAAGTAATATTTCTGTTTATTTTATCCCACTGTATTGTATTTTGCGAGCTGGTGGTGAACTTCCAGGTTTTTTCCCTTTGTTGTTATTAATGAGTTATTATACATATATAAATTAAGAGATGCAGGGAGTTTGTCTCACTGCAAAAAACATTTTTGTGTTTTTTTTCCTTTTTTTGCATTTTAATTTTGCTGGTTTGGATTTTAGATTACTAGCGTTTTTGAATTTTGCTGGATTAGATGACTTCTGTGTGATTAGTTGTGTTCACATATTTTTTACTTTTAGACAAAATGATATAGCTTGTAATTCTACTTGTTTCACACAGCTTGTTCCAGATTACTGGAGCAATTTTTGAGAAAGACGTCAGCCAAGTGACATGGTACTTGGAGGTTTATAAAGCAAATTACTGTCCTGGTTTCTAAATGAGGAGAAACTACTCCTAATTTGAAACTTGATTAATTGACAGCAGTAATTGTCAAGTATTTGTTTGAATGTTAGGGTGTTTAAAAGGAAGGCTGATCTGACTTAAATCAACAGTGAGTTGGCTATACAGTGGTATTCTCTGCCGGGACTCAGGTGAACAAATCTTAGTATTTTATGTTTAGTCGTTTGAATGATTGAGTTTTGTGAGGAATGCAGACCAATGACCGGTGAGGAGTGCTCCACACTCGCCAGGAGCACATTAGTGGCAATAACCCACCTAGCTTCCTCACTAAGTAAGTGCAAGTGGCTTCTACTATGAAACACCGACTTCCTAAATGTCCACGTTCCAAAAGACAAAAAAAAATCCCGAAAATCAAAAAGGCAAAAAACCTCCCTTTTTCCTTTTTTTTCCTTTTTTTGTAGGAGAGGCAAGCCACTCCTACATCCCTGATGTGGAAAGCCAGCCCCTCAAACCCCCTCAAACTTATATATACCAACTCCATGGTTACACTAACTCTAGGAAGGGAGAATTCTTCCTAAATACGTGAATTATTACAAGTGCACAACTAGTAACCACAGCGGCAATGATTTCCAATGGTAAAAAACATTTGGCCTTTTGCCATTTGTCTTTTTTTCTGCAGGTTATTGATGCTCAAGCAATTTCTCTTTGAGCATGTGTACAGAAGCTGTGTAAGAACCTATCTACAGGAACTAGAATCACAAAGTATTAAACCCAATACCATTTTTCTAGGTGATCTAAACTATTCAACTACAAACTGGGAACCCTACACCCCCACTGTGCCAAGCACAGCGATTCCTGGAATTTGTCAATATAAATGCCCTGGAAGAATTAATCAGAGGAGAATAACATATTGGATCTTGTTTTTCCTAATATGGGAGCATCTTGCACTGTCCCTTGAGTATCTTCATCATGTTAGGTCTGACCATAAAATCATCTCCTTTAAAATAAAACTGAAGCCAGAGATCCCTTCCACCCGAGGTACCTATAGAAATTTCTCTACCTACTCTTAAGTGATACACTGGCAAGGTTCAAAATTCCACCAAACCCAGTTAACTCTATTAAATATGCAGAAATGTACACCACCATGTTATATCAGCATGTAATATCTGAAGACATGCAGTGAAACTCTGTAGAAACAAGTGCTGGACAAATCCCAGTAACAAACTCAAATGGTGGAACCATAATATCAACAAGCTTTGCAATAAAGGGAAGAGAATTTTGATCAAAAAGTAAAAAGAGTAATTCCCAGAATGATGAAACATTCTTCACACTGAAATAAACAAACAACTCAGGTGCTTAAAAAAATTCACTAAAGCCAAGTTCGAGGCTAAAAGAGCTTTCCAATCCAAAGGCAATCATATTGCCTTTTTTAGTTGTGTTCATAATCTCAAAATCACAATGCAGCAAAGTGCTGAGCTGATTGTAAAAGATGTTATCTGCACTGAGGCTGATGATATAGCACACCTACTAGCCAATAAAATCAGTTCTAACTTTACCCTTCCCTCGGTATCTCTCATCTGTCCAGATTTTTGTAGACTGTCTAGATTTTTGCCTCATATTTTTGGTCTGTTTCTCCAAAAATTGTGGTTTTCTGGCAAATCATTGACAAATCATTGAAGACTGAAGTGAGAAAATAATGACAGAAATGTGAATACTAGATTTCATATCTTTTATGAAATTCATGCTAATGCAATAGCTGTTATTCTATCAACTTTATAAGTTTGTAAGAACAATATTTGAAAACTGTCCCTATTTTTGGGCCTTTGTTCCCCCATTATTTATGGCTTTGTTCAGATTTCCTTCTCTAAAAGGTTGAGAGGTATGCTTCCCTCCCCTCCATCTGTCCCTCAAGGTATACCTGAAACTGTCTCATCTCCAGCTATCACACAAGACCAAGTCCTAAAAGTGCAGTCAGAAGCTAAAATACTGTATTGTTGGGTCCTGGCAATATCCATGAATGCATCTTAAATAGCACGAAGCACAATGTAGCCATTCTCTTAACAACCTCAGCCTCCACACAGGTTTTTGTTATCAAGAGAATGGAGAACAGATATAGTCATTCCCCTGCATAAGGGCAGACCTTCCACAGAATCATAAGTCTGCTTAGCCTCATATGCAAAGCCATGCAAAGCCCTATCATGAAACTAATCAATAAGGACATAGAGGACCTCTAAACATTGATTACATCTCAGTTGGATTCATCATGGGCAGGTCATCCTTTTACTTGATCTGGAGGACTTTTTGAAAAGGTCATCAAAGCAATGGATGAAAATAAAACAGTACACACCACATAACTTGACTTAGCCAAAACTTTTGACACAACCCCCCCCCCCCCCCACTCTGGCTGACTAGAAAAACTAGATAAACTGGGAATAAATGCCCATGTCTCCCAGTGGATTACCAACTGGCTTACACAAAGAATACAGGAAATCAAAACAGGGAAAGTTACCTGTACAAAGAGGCCAGTCACAAGTGGAGAACCCCAGGGTTCTGTGCTGGGACCTCTCCTATGTGGTGTCTACTTCTCTGAAGTAAAAAACAATACCAAGGGGCTATGGATGACTACGTTTGCAGCTGTCTGCAAGCTAGGAGCAGTCATTGAATCCCCAAATGACTTAGCAATTCTGCAGGAAGGTTTGCCCCACATAAATAACTGGTGCCAAATTAATGGACTGAAACTAAATGCAAAAAAATGCATCATCGTATAGGTTCATCAGTTTGTAGGTTACTAGGCTAAAGACCACTAGGGCCTTTATAAACTTAGTCTTGCACCCCAACCCACTTTTGTCCCTGAGTACCTTGGGTATCTATTAGGAGGGGGAGAATGGTAGCAAGGAGGTAGCTAAGGGACATGTGAGGGGGGATGTTAATTGGAGAAAAATTATATTGACAGCCTCTGTCCATCAGAGAAATGGGAGCCAGACTGGGGGTGAATTTTCAATTTCCCATCCAATGGTCAAGGTTTTGTTTGAATAGCAATGCTCTCCCATGTTGGTGAGTACTACATCTAGTTATTTGATCCTCTGGTTGCATTGTGCATGATCTGTTCCAGGGTGTTCATTTTTAATAAAGTACAGAAAGCTTTGTGCCTGTGAATTTAAGGCAGTGTATGCTTCCCAATCTATAGAAGGATAGTTCAGATAAACCATGAATAGGGTATTTGGTTGGATGGTGAGTGCCTGTAATAGGTTTAGGTAAGAGTTTTGAGACTCTTGGGGCATAGATGATGATGTATAGCTAGCTAGGATATGGTAAAGGACCTTATCTAAGGTGACCTGCAAGTGGATAAACACCATGACATCATCCGGTATGACCATCCCGAAGGTGTATTTGTTCCTAACAGATAGATATGCCCTGTCTGTGCTGTTGTTGATCTAAATGTGTAGAAGGCACTGTAACCTTGCACTGCTGGAGTATTTTCTAAGGCTTTAAACCAAGTCTGGGTAATGGCACGGATGTCTACATTCTTCATATTGAGGAGGGCTTGTAGAGTGTGGAGTTAATTGTTTTGGCTCCTAGCATTGAGAAATAATACCTTAAAATTGCTTTTGAGTATTTCTTGCTATGTTGGTAGTTTTGTTATTTTGGCATTACAACTATCATTGGGCTCATCAGGAATGGTGATGAGTCTGTATACAGATGGGAGGTTGAGCAGCTGGCCCTTTGGTGTAGTCAGAATAATCTGGATCTGAACACTCTTAAAACTGTGGAGATGACAGTGAACATTAGGAGTTTGTACTACAATATTACCCCCTCTTTATATTTAATACTGCTGTGTCAGTTCTGGAATCCTTCAAGTTTTTGGAATCTATAATCCCCAGGGACTTAAAGTGAGAGACCAATGTAGGGTCCATCATAAAAAAGGCACAACAGCGAATGTACTTTCTGAGGACATTCAACCTCCCATAGCAACTGTTGTTTCAGTTCTATACAGCAGTCATTGAGTCTGTTCTCAGCTCATTTGGATCTCTGTCTAATCGTGACATCGAATAGCCAGGTCTGCTGAAAATATCACTGGTGCTAGTTTGCCCTCCTTACAGGACCTGTACTATTCCAGAGTCATGAAAAGGGCAGGGAAAATCATCATCAACCCTTCACATCCAGGCCACCATCTTTTTGAACTATTACCATCGGCCAGGCATTATAGATTAATACACACCAAAATAAGCAGATATAAGAACAGTTTTTTTCCACAGGCCATCAAGTTCATAAATGGTACACTCAGCTTATTAGGTTGGAGTATTCTATTTCCCAAGCCTCCAAAGAGTCTGCAGTATTGTTTACATTATTTATTTATTCCAGTTTGATTACCAGGGAGGTCCACTGGGCTCGGGGAGCCTGTTTTCAGTGAAGGCCCAGGGAGAAAAGCTCCAACAATACATAGTTACATGAATAATTACTAAGAAACTTTGCATAACTGACAAATAAACAGGTAGCATTCATAAAGAAACAACCAATTACAATTTTGTTTAGGTTTAAAAAACAGGCAAATGGCCTTGAGGCTAGATTTTACAGTATAGTTATATATACATAATATAAATGAGCAAGGTCAGCTAGGTGAGAGGTTAACCAGGAGTAAAAGTGGAGGAGACCTTGAGAGGTATAGGGTGAAGAATACAGTTGCATTTCCTGTTTGAGTAAAGGTGAGAATGAAGAAGAGTTTTAAAGTTTTCGAGGTTATCGCAGGTCCTAAGAGTGGAGGGAAGAGCATTCCATTTTTTAGCTAAGGTGAAGGAAAGCAGAAGTTGACCAGCTGGGCGCTTGGGTTTGTGGATTGTGATTAGGTTTTGGTGGGTAGATCTAAGTGTTTTATGGGGAGTATATGGTTGTAGGATATTGGATAGTGCAGGGCACTTGGTAGGTTGGAATAGTAGTTTATAGGCAGTCATGATTTGGAGAAAGTCAAGTTGGTTATGGAGTTCAAGCCAGTTTAATGAGTGAAGGGAGGAACAGTGATGAGAGGAAGATTTGGCTTTGGTAGGAAATCTGGAGATTTTATTGTAACATATTTCTAGTTTGTAGGATAGTGAGGAGGATAAATTAGTAAGCAGAGGGGCGCCATACAGTAGAGAGGGAAGGAGATAAGAAGTGGCGAGAGTTCGTCTGGTAGCAGGAGAGAGGAAGTGGTTGTTTCTATAAAGTAGGCCGAGTTTTATGTGGGTTTTCTTTATGTTTAGCTGGACGTGAGTATTAAATTTTAGGTGTTCATCAATAGTTACACCAAGAAGTTTGACGGACGGAACGACCTCTAAATTGGAGTTGTTATGGCTGATTATTTGGAATGAGCTTTTATCAATAGGGGAGGACTTAGAAGGAGAGAATAGAAGGATTTTAATTTTGTTAGCATTTAATGAGAGGTGATTTTGGAGCATCCAGTTTTCGGTAGTAGAGAAGGCTGTTTGTGTCAGTAGTTGGAGATCTGTTAAGTTGGAGGTGCTGCAGATCAAAGTAGAATCGTCAGCATATTGAACAATTTTAGTATTGGGTATGGTCTTGTAAAAGTCGTTAATAAAGATGTTGAATAGAATTTGGCCAAGTATGGATCCTTGGGGTACTCCAGTGGGGATAGGACGGAAGGTGGAGGTGCCCTGGCCCCATTTGACAGCCTGGGACCTGTCAGAAAGATAGCTGGAAAACCAGGAGAGAGTTTTGTGGGAGAGATTGAGATTAGACAGATGATTTAGAAGGTGGATGTGGGAGATAGTATCAAAAGCTTTAGATAAGTCCAACAAAACTGAGGATACTAAATTATCGGAGTCACGGGCTAAATTGACAGTATGTAAGAAGGAAAGAAGGGCGGTGTTGGTACTATGTCCTGGGCGGAAGGCATGTTGGGTAGGAGAGAGTAGCTGGTGTTTAGTAAGGAATGGCAAGAGCTGAAGGCGGATGCATTTTTCAAGGTGTTTAGAGAGAGGGAAAAGGATGGCTATGGGGCAGAAATTAGATCCGTTACAGTTTTTGCCACCCTTGTGAAGTAGAAGATTATATGCAGAGCGCCATAGTTTGGGTACATAGGATTCAAGAAGGGATCTATTGATCAGGATGCTAATAGGGAGAGCAATACCATCGGAAGCTATTTTTAAGAAGGAGAAGGGAATGTTGTCAGGGGCATTGGAGCAAGGCTATAGTTTAGAGAATAGTTTCTTTATTTGGTAGGTGGAGATTGGTTTGAGTTCGAAAGTAGGTGGGAGGAGTGAGAGGATGTTTGGTTGGTGTGGGGTTGAGGGTTGTTGTTGGTAAAGGTCTTGGTTAGCTCAGCAATAGAAGTGGTGAAGAAGATGTTGAATAGTGAGGCAATTTCAAGGTCTCTAAGGAGAGAGTTGATAGAGTTCCAAAATTTTTGGCGGTTTTTTTTGCATGATTTGTTTGCATTTTGATGTAATAGGACTTTTTATCTTTGATAACTGTTTTTGACAAGGTTTCTTAGTTGTTTGTATTTAAGTAAGATGTCTGGCTGTTTAGTTTGGAGGTATGTTTTCCAGGTTTTATCTCTTTGTAGCATAATCTTTTTGGTATCTTTGGTAAGCCACGGGGTGGTCTTAGTTTTTACTCTTTTTGTTCTTACTGGAGCTAGGGAGTTAAGGACATTTAAGAAAGTTGAATTGAAAAAGTCAACGGCTGAGTCTAATGGAAGAGTTTTCAGGGGGTTCCAGTTGGTATTCCTGAATGAATCAGAGAAAATAGTAGGGTTAAAGTTAGAGAGGTTCCGAGTGTGGATAAACTGGTGGGAGTGTGGGGGTGTGAGGGAAGCTCGATGGGTAAAGGCAGGGAGGTGGTCTCCTAATGGGTCTGGTATGACACCAGATTGTATCACTTTATTGGGATGTCATATTAGGATCCAGTCTAGTATAGAGCCTCTGGGGGGGGGGGGTTGGTTTTGTTGGGTTTAGTGATGGTGTTAGTAAGTTGAGTGTAGTTAAATAGATTGATTGACATGGTGGGGTTAGGGTTGTTGATTTTGTTCCAGTCTATATTTACATCCCCCAATATGTAGGTTTCCAGTTTAATATTTGAGGAGGCCCAAGACTGGATTTCTTCCAGGGTGTTGGTGTTGTTACCTGGAGGAATATAGAGGGAAATGAAGCAGATGCTTTTATGATTGTTAATTTTTAGAAGGCCTGCTACAAGTTCAGCATTATTAAAAGAAGGGATGGGATTAGGATATGGAGTAAAGGACAGCTGTTTGGAGTAGACTAGTGTGACACTGCCACCTCGAGGACTTAGGCGGTCAGATCGAAGTGATTGAAATCCAGGAGGAAGGAATTCAGAGTCACTTATGTGAGGTTTTAGCCAGGTTTCAGAGATGGCTACAATGTCAGGTGAGTTGTGAGTGAGCCAGGCATGAATGTGGGTTATTTTATTTTTTAGGCTTTGGGCGTTGGTGAGGAATTTGAGGTATTTATTGGTGGAATTATTGTGGGAGATAGTGTGGTTAGTAGGAGAGAAGATTTGTCCTGGATTAGGGTGAATGTCACCGGCTAAGCAGAGGTAAGTGAGATAAGGAATAAGTTGTTTTGGTTTGTACTTAGAAGTGTCTGGTAATGAAAAGGTCTGGGTTTGTAGTATTTACTAGTGATTGGGAGAAGTTTTACTTTGAAGAGGAGGGAATGGTGGGAGGGAACTAAAGAGGCTGAGATGTTGTGGAAGTGTGTTGTGTGGGGAATGTGGGGAGGCAGAGGTGGAGGGTATAGATGGAAGTGAGTATAAAAGGTGGCATGGTATAGAGGAAGTAGAAGAAGGATGAGGAAGTAGAAATAAAGGTTTTAGGAGTAGGAGAGTGCATGATAGGTGGGGCTGTTGGATGTAATAGAGAGGAGGTTAAGGGACTTAGGAGGGAAGTGGTGAGGTAGTGAGAGGCAGGTCGGGTGGTGGGAAAGTGTTGATGTCAACAGTCAGGAAATTCAGGAAATCTCGAGGCAGGATACACCATGGAATGATATACACGGGCAGGACAAAAATTTGGTTCTTTTGAGTGTTAGTACAGGTTCTGCTCAAGGGACCAGTACAGCACTGGGAAAGTAAGCGTTCAATTTAGATGGATTTCAACAGTCAGGAAATTCAGGATTCAGAAATTGGGACAATTGTTTCATACCACTCAACAGTTGTACATATCTTACATGAACAAAACCATTAAATACTGCTTATCCAAATTCAGTCAATAGACAACAATTCAGTACAGAATGGGTTTTGCCACACGAAAAGAGAAATCTTTGTCAGCAAGTACTAATACAACATGGATTCAGTTGGGAACAGCATCTTGTAGGGCACTGAAAAATTTAAAGAGCTCAGGAACTGGTTAATATCGATGAGTATTAACTCCCTTTTGATTAAGAGTGAAATCAGCATTGCGAGGATCTTGCCCTGTGAGTACACCTATGGTAATAGCTACAGATAACTCTAGGGCCTCCACTAGTCTTTTGGCTCATGCAACTAGTAGTGTTGATTCAGGATCATTAGAAGCATAGACGAGTGCAGCAGTTGGTGTTCCTTTTAAGGGACGTAACCTTTTTCCTCTGCCAGAGCCTTTACCAATAAAACAGGGACAATGGAATGGATGGTCACAGAGCAGAAAAAGCCATAAAATACACAGCTACAGTCTTTATATACTTATAAATGTGCTAGCATTAACAGGCTTTGCACTGGGAGGCATCCATTCAATATTTAGTGTCTGCAATGTTCACTTATTAGCCAGAAAAGTTGCAAACATTACAAGGAGCAGACTAAATTAAGAGGCAAAAAACTTGAAGTGTTAGCGCTCATGCTAGATCACACACCTCTGCAGACACGTCTAAACCAAACGCTAAGCAAAACGCTGAGGCTAACATCCACATGGACAAACTTAAACAAGCCCTTTTACCTCTCCAAACAGCAGTCCAAAGCTTTTCGGAACAACTCTCTACCTTTGGCAACAAAATCACCCAAATAGCAGAGCGCAAGGAAATATTTCTATGCTTTGTGGCTGTGTCTTTTATTACTGCAGCAGTATGACTCGATTCCACTTTGCAGGTCTACCACTGGCCTACTCCAAGGCTTCTTGCTCTCAACATCTAATTGCTGGTGGTTGAACATCCTCTTGTTTTATCCCTGCTTGATTTTTTTTCTGTTCATTTTTATAATCCTCAATATGCATCAAGGGGTGAAAAAGTATTGGGTAAAATACTACCCCAACAGCTGTTAAAACCCCCCTGAAGATCAACACTATCCTCGTGTTTCGTAATACTTGTTTCTTTCAGAGTTTATTTCAGTATTTCTTGCACTGAGTTGCACTTTGCACCTTGTATGTATATGTATATGCATATTTATTTTTTTGTCTTCTTCTTAATAGTTGTATGTATGTCATTTATATAATTCATACTTGGAGAGTCAATGAAATCAGAGTCAAATTTCTTGTATGCGTGCATACTTGGCCAATAAATGTGATTCTGATTTTGATTCTGATTTTAAAAAAGGCTCTAAGGGGCGGATAAAGTTAGAGCCAATATCCAAAAGCCTGGGGGGGGGGGGGGGGCAGGTGCAGACCATGCTTGGCAAAGCAATGTGGTCTGTTAACCATGTACTCCCATGCTGATATCTGACTCCCCTGGAGTGACACCAAAAACTAAGTCAATTATTAAAATCAACCACTTTGTGCACATAGTGTGACATCATCCTTGGTAAAGGTAGAATGCTGCTAAGTGCAAGGTTTCTACCTGTTTTTGACACCTATTCAAAGAGATCTATAATGCCTTTTTTCACATAGTCCAGTGAGAAATGGCTCAGGTCATTTACACCCACATGGACTATGCTAGAATCAAATTGATACACAGAGAGCAGTGACTTCAGTGCTTGCATTATATTAAAGATCCTGGCACCAGATAGGCAACTAGCAGTTATCTTCTTGTCTAACCTGGTGAGTGGGGCATCTGTGTGTCACACAATGGAGTCCCTGCCGGTGATAAGAGTATTAGGTAAAGTGCTTGCTTGCTTGCCTAATGGGCTTCCTTCTTTGGGAACCATTGAGTGTAGGCTTATGTGCACCTTGGGAAGTCATTTACCCTGGGGAACTACTGCATTGACAATATGCCCCAGAGTTGATCCACTTGTTTAGGATTTGGGAATTTATGCAGATAGTGACCTATCTTTTGACCTACATGTGTCCACTGTCATAAGAAATTCCTTCTATATTGCACAGCTTATAAACAAAGGGACTGTGTCTAGATCTAGGAATGTCATTGTCCCCCTTTACTCGGCCCTCATTAGGCCAGTCATTGAGCATAATGCCCCCTTTGACATGTATCTGCCCAAACACATGCAACAGCTGGAACAAGGCCTAAACAATATGCCCTACATGAATCGCTTCAAAGACCTGTCACTATACTTGGAATGTATATCCTACAGATTGCTAAGAGGTGACCTGTGTCTGGAATAAAAGGCATCCTTTGCCCAATGCTGATGAATTTACTCCATGTCAGCAGGTCAAATAGCATCAGAAAATACTTGGTCTAGGGATCTAAACCTCTTCTGCAGCATCCATAGAAGGGTTTGGAGGGACAAGTCAGTGGATACAGCTGTTCTGGAACAGACTCCACACATAAAACAAAGTTCATCCTTGTGCACATTCAAGCACAACTTGGATATGTGGATGAGAAATAGAAAATCTACCCCAGGACTGCCCCTGTACTACTAAATGCTTTACCCCATGCATGTGTTCCCTCAAATTATCTAAGGTATGATCCCAGTTATTCTCACTAGGTGTAATATATAATTATCGACATGGGATGGGTAAGGCCAATTTAACACCAGATGGGATAGGTTAATTCAAGCACCAAAAGGAAAACTGCTTGAGGTTTAAAATGGCCGGTAAGAGCAGCAAGTCTAGTATCTATATACAGACCTGTGAAGTTATGCAAGATTTTGTAATCTGCTTTAGTCTGGCTCCATATTTTTTGTGATTCATTTTCAAAATGTGTGAGGAAGGATGAGTTATGATCAAATGTTCAATCTAAGTACTACTACTAATAAGACTACAAGAAGATTTTGTCCTAATGGATTTTAGGATTTTGGGCCTGAGCAAGTCTTTTGTGCTGTGATGAGGACAATCATTGTGGATGTCTGGTTGTTTAGACAGAGGCTAGGTTTGCCTGGGCAAGTCCTTGTGGTGCACTAAGAAACAGCACTGTGAATTTTGGGGTATGTAGACATGGTCTGTGCTATGCTAAGCTATAAAATCTCAGGGTGTTAGACGAGACAAAACAAAGCATTGGTACTTATGAGGTAAAGAGAAGAATTTTTGTGCTGTCTGGTAAGTACTCAGAAGTAGAGCCACTGACCCCCATAGCTCTGGGAAAATAACGTTTCTGCAGTTGTATTTTAAACCTGCCTGAGGCAGCAGTATAAGGAAGCATGCCTCAGTTTAAAGATTGAGTTGTTTACATACATGCAATAAGTGAGAGCATTTTAATTAAAAGGCAGAACAAACAAGAATGCATTGCACATCACCAGATATTGTCTCAGTTATCAAAATGAGCATTCAGGTTTCTTAACTGTGAACCACACTAAGAAAACCAGCAGAAGACAGGATAATATTATATTACATGCATACATACATACATACATACAAACATATATGCAAATATTTCAAGCACGGGCATTAATGCCCTTCTAGCTTGCCAATATACCAAAACACTTGTTCCCATAATAAGTATCCAGGCTGTTCTTAAAAATATCTAAACTAGTACTTGCTTTAAACTAATTTGGTAGTTTGTGCCATGCATCAACTACTCTGTCAGAGAGCCAATTAGTACACTTCTCATTCCTATATAATCTCCTACATAGATTGTCTGATGATTCTCGAGTACTTTTTGTTAACCCCAAACATTCCCAGAGGTAGTTGTCCCTAAATGCCCTATATACCTGAATAAGATCTCCTCTTAGATATCTGTAAGAGACACTGTGCTAGTTCAGATATTTTAGTCTTTCATAATAACTTAAATGTTCACATCCATGGATGCCCTTGGTATATTTCCATTGTACTCTTTCCAGTTTATTCATGCTTGTTTTCCTATAGGGTTTCCATGTTGTTATTCCATACTCAAGTTTGAGACTAATGTAACTAACAAACAACGACTTCCTCATTTTTGATTTACTAGACTTTATATCGTTTTATACACCCTATGGTTTTATAACTATCATTAACCAACTGGGTGATATGAATCTACCCATATACCCAGGTCCTTAAATGAGTCTACAGTCTCAATCACTGTGTGCTGTATTAAATATTCACCTTTCAGTTTATGCCTACCAAATCTCATATGCTTAGTTTTTGATGTATTTATCAGCATATTATCTGCTGTGTCCAAATGGTCAATTTAGTCAAGTTATTTTGCAGATCTGCCTCATCTGCCTCATCTTCTAACACATGTAATCAGTTTGCCCAATTTCAGGTCATCTGCATACAGACTGTAAAACACCTCAGATGAAAAAATTAGGTCTGAAAGATACAATCTAAAGTAAGGGCCTAGGACAGAGCCGTATGGGATATGCTGACTGTAACCAAGGATTTCACTTGTCCAGTTGCAGTATGATACTTGCCATGTCCTATTTGTAAGCCATGCAGCTATCCATCTTATCAAGAGTACATCAATACATAGTTGTACTAATTTATTGATCAGTGTTATGTGTATGACCCTGTCAAATGCTGAAGTTAAATGTATATAAATTACATCACAGCACATTTTTTCATTTGTAGCTGTTATTATATTGTTATAGAACATCATGTTACAGGTGGTAATAGATCTGTTTTCAACATATGCATGCCGATATATGATTTAAAGTCCCAACCTATCCACTTCTGAGAATAACTTATCCAATATTACCCTCTCCATTATTTTTCCACAACATAAAGTAGACTTAAGGGTCTATATGACTTTGGGTTTGTCCTACTCCTCTTTCCCTTAAAACCAGGTTTGATAAGCCCTTGTCTCCAATCTTGAGGAATCTCCCCATATTTATATGATCTAGTGAATAATTGATATAATGGTACTGTAAGTTCTTGCTGAAGTGTTTTCAGGTCATTGTACTAATTCCATCTTCTCCCTGTGCTTTGTTTAGATCCAGTTTGCGCAGTTCTTTTTCAGTATAATCTAATTTGATTCCAGTATCTGGGGTTGCCTGGATGTCACTAGGATAATTTACCACCCCTTTTGTGGAGCCAAATGATTTTGCATAAGATTTTGTAAATATATCTATAATCTGTTGTGTCTGAGAATAAATTTTGAATCTGCACACAGTTTATCAATTTGTGTGTCTTTAGTCCTTCTACATCTTATGTATCTATAAAAATGTTTCCTATTATGCTCAGTATCTTTATATAAATTTTCTTCAGATTTTTCTTGATCTTGTCTCACACTACACTTAATCTGTTTGTCCAGCTTGTTTATTTTAGTTTTCAAAGTTGTAGTTCGACCTCTCTTCCATTTCTTATATTTTTGTCTCTCACCTTAATCAGATATCTTGTTCTTATGGAAATATATCTGCCTGATGTTATATGCCTAGATCCTGATGTTAAACATTTTTTTATGTTCTGCACAAAACTTTCCACATTTGCAGAAGCAGTTATTCTCAATGTAATATGTCAATGGCTGAACCCCAACTCTTCCTCTGATTGGAAAGACTTACACAAAAATGTCTTATTTCATAATAATTCCAAAATAATAGATTTTGATTTTCTTCCCGACAACTACAAATTTTTCTTAGTTATAAAAGACTTTATGTACAATACCAAAAAAGAATAACTTCACCCCCTTTGTAGATTATATTTTAAATAATTGTAAGAAGAAAATACAGAACAATCGCACCGTTAATAGTTTAGTATTCATGATATTTCCCATTGCTTGCACAAAGGGGTGTGTGGATTCCTTTAATGTACATAAAATAAAATAAATGAAACAAAATGGACTAAACTTTTGATACCAATTCCTAAATAATATCAATACTCAGAACTCGAATTTCCTTTTAGCTAGATATAACACATATAATAATTGGCTAAATGTACACATTTTTAAAGAGTATATATCCAATTATCTAAAACACTACACTTAATCTGAAACAAAATGGACTAAACTTTTGATACCAATTCCTAAATAATAACAATACTCAGAACTCGAATTTCCTTTTAGTTAGATATAACACATATTATAATAATTGGCTAAAAGTACACATTTTTAAAGAGTATATATCCAATGATCTAAAAATGAGCTGGAATTCAAACATAAATACATTTCCTAAACTATTAAATATCTTTTGTGAATTAAATATTTCAAATAACAATAGAATCATATCTTTGCCAAAAATCTACAAAACATTAAGAGATGACTCTCAAACTCAAGCTGATTCCTTATGGAAGTTTACAATAAAGATTAATTAAAAAAGCTTCTCTGAAAAAGAAAAAAACACAAATTCTCGAATCCATTAGTAATACTACATCTTCTCCCTCCTTGAAACTTTTCACTTGGAGGTATATAAATATAAGTGTTATTACACCCAGTAAGGTCACCTTAATGTCAAAAAAATATATTATCGAATGTCGGAAATGTGGGGAAAGATTAGAGACTGACTGCGTCCACATGTTCCTGAATTGTAAAATATTAGACTCATTTTGGCTAGATGTTAGAAACTTCATAAAAGCATTGTGGTTTGACAAGTGTGAATTATCAGACTCTACACTATTATTTAATGCTCCACTCCCAACTTGTATTCCATCAACTCAAAGCCACCTTCTTTGGTCTCTCCTGGCGATTGCAAGAAAGATTATTATTTCAAATTAGAAAAACAAAGAAAATCTCTCTTTCATAGATTTTACTTCCTTAGCTAAGACTATTTGCAACAGAGAAATACAAACAATTTTCTCTAGAACTACAAATGTTACACATAAAAAATGATCCTGGCTAACTTAGAAAACTTCTAAACCAAATGTAAATCATAATTGAAGCTGTATGAATTATTTCTGATATGGACATTGTGTATAGTTTTAAATGGTTTATCTTGTTTGATTTTTTTTCCTCATAATGTTTGTTGCATATTTAAATATGTATTGTTTCATGTTTAACACTTCTTTGTTTTTTTCCTCATAATATTTGTTGTATATTTAAATATGTATTATTTCATGTTTAACACTTCTAAAAACCAATAAAGAAATTCAAAAAAAAAAAAAAACTTTCCACATTTCATCTGTAGTTTTTCCACTGAACACCTCACTCCAGTTAGTTTTACACAGTGACTGTTTTGCTTCCATATAATCTGTAATTAACCTTCTGTGCATTGGCTTAGATTTCATTTTGGCAGAATTATCTAGCAACAAATTAACCTTTATAACCTCATGATAACTGCACATCAATGGTGGTAAAACTTGACTTGAAGTTACAGTAATTTCTTTTGGAACACAAACAGTGTCTAGTATGTTCCGTCCCCTGGTAGTTTTTTTTTTACAATCTGAAGCAATTGTTGCTTAATATACACTGTGAATAATTTCCTTACTAATGTTGTAGAATCAATATTATTCCAATTTGTTTCTGGTAAAATTAAGTCCCCAGCTAATATTCTTCTTCCCTCCTGTGTTTCATCCAAGAAATGTATGAATTCCTCTAGGTCATTTGCACTTGACTTTGGTGGTCTATACACTCCAACAATTGTTATATGTTCCAGGGTTGTCTTTATTGTCACAGTTCTGCAGTCTATTGTGTTGGTGTTATCACTGAACATGTAATAATCACAGGTCTCATAGCTATATTTAATCCCTATCATAAAACCTCCACCTGACTTTTTATTAGAATGTCTGTTACAGTAAAAACATTTATACCCTGATAGAACTGGTTTCCAGTCATTGTTCTTTAACCATGTTTACAAACAATAACATCAGTCTTGTGGGAATGTAGCACATTTTCCAATTAAAAAACTTCATTATTATTGCTCCTAGAGGCATCAAATGTTGCTATCTGTGGGCTGTTAAATTTTCAACATGGCATAAATCCTGCCTAGTGTTTGTCAAATATTGCAAAATATCTGCTGCAAAAATTCTCTTCCCTGATCTAGACAAATGCATATTTCAATTTCTTGATAGCAGATAGAAACAATTACCCTAGCCAGTCTACTCGAGTAATTTAACATTCAGTCTCACGTGCCTTCGGCCCTTTCCCCAACCCTTTATCCTACTGCTCCATGTCCTTTGCAATTTTTTGGTGGATTCCCACTCCACAACATATTTCAGGAGTTAATCTCAAGTGCGTACATCAATATTTTGAAGAGGTATTTTTGCAGCTCCAAGGAGAAGGTGGCCTAAAATCTGATGTATTTCCTCCCTTCTCCCTTTCATCCTTCTTATTGTGTGTGTGACCCCTTCACATTTCCTTGACACAATCTTGTGCACACTGAGATCATTTCCTTACTTTCTATTCTGATCTGTGGCAAGGAAGGCTCCAGCTCTCCTAATCTTTGGCCATAACCTACCCCCTCCATGTCATGTACCCTTTTCTTTCCTCCCCATGCCTTCAAGTAATTTGATGCCTCTCTTCTCACATGACCTGCAGAAATGAAGAAAATATTCAAGGTGTGATCTGATCATGGGCTTCTAGAGACAGACCATTACCTTTCTGCTTCAGTGTTGTTCTTTATTTCCCTTATCTCCAGTTCAGAAAAGAGAATCTAAAAATGAGATTAAAGTAAATATGGAAGGCAATATATCTATGTAATATATCTATATATGTATCTATGCATATACTCTAAGTTGAAAGTTCCAAAAGGACACTGATGGCAAGACATATGTAAAATGTAGGTTTCTTCAGTAATCCACAAACTTGAATATCATCCCACTTGGCTTTCCAGTTTCAAAATCAAGTAAACAGTGCCTTCGAACCAATGTTTACACCAGATAGCCATGAAAAGACACAGGCTGTCTTTTTTACCAAAATGAAAGTCCACGGCTGCAGGTCTCTCCCAGGCCTAGCTTTCAATTCTAACAAAACCAGTTGCTCCCCAATGTATACTCCACAGCTTTGTCCCAATAAGGATCTCCCTCTCTATTCTTCCAGGTCTTTCTTAGGTGCAGTTTCTTAAGTGATCCTCCTGTGCGGAACTAGCTTCCTCAGTTTAGCCCTCCAGGCTACTTGCTTTTATGCCATAGACATTGACGATTAAGACCTCGTGATTTAAATAAGTGCTGTGAGAATATTCCAACACACTCCATACCACAGTGCACATTCACAGTATAAATTTAAAGGCACAGACCCATTTCATAGTCAGCATGTTACAACTACGTCCATCAGCAAGAAAACAGAGATTTTAAAATCATCACAGTGGGTTGCAGGCCCTGGACAAGTCAACAAAATTTCTATTGGCTAGGCTAGATCTGTGGGTCACTGTATATTGAAAGGGTTGCAGAGACGGTGCTCATTGGCATGAGTTGGCATTATCATAAGTTTGCTGAATTATCATTGCAAGGAGGCATAATCTGTTACCAATTTGAAGTGCCTATCTAAGAAATAGGCTTTCAATGCATACAGAAAACTCATTTCATTGCTAGATGCTGTCTCTAGTAAATCAGGAGTTACTAATGAGTTATGATCATAGCACCATTTTTAGTTCATTAAGTGGCTTTATATATCTCAAGAGAGCATTGAACTTTGACAAGAGCTTTTTACCTTGTTTTATATGTCAAAGTGCAGGCTGCAGATGAAAAGTTAGAAACAAGCCTTCTGTAGTACCCAGCTACCCCAAGGAGAACCTTCAATTGTCTCTTAGTAGTAGATACAGGCCAGTCTTTTTGTGGCCACTGTCTTTTCTGGTTGTGGTCTTACTACCCCTCTTACAATAAGGTATCCTAAGTACTTAGTTTCCACAATACCCTGTTTATTTCCTTTAGCATTTGCTGTCAAGCCTGTCTAGCTGATTGATTATAACACAACTTGGACTTTAGATAAGTGAGATTTCCAGTCTGCTAAATGAATGACCATGTCATCCAAGAAAGCTGCAGCATACCAAGAGTGGAGTTTCAATATTTTATTCATCATCTTGATGGGTGCCGGGGCTCTATCTAGGCCATTTTGTAACACTGTTTACTGAAAGAGACCATTAGAAGTTATAAAAGTTGTTTTCTCTTTGGCAGATGGGGGCAGTGGTATCTGTTAGTATCCCTTTGTCAAGTCTAGTTTCATAGGCCTTTCCTAGGATCTCTATCAACTCATCAGTTCTGGGCAAGGGAAAGTTATCAAACACTGAAATGTTATTCCGGTTTCTAAAGTCATTACAGAATCTATGATTTCCATCAGGTTTAAGAATTAGCATTTACCAGGCTGCCCCAGTTACTCTGGGACTTTTCTATTACAACTAGTTGGAGCATTTTTTACACTTCTTCTTTTACTAATAACAAAACAACGCTGATATCATACCTGGCGTTGAGTACCACTACTAATAATAAAACAAACACACTAGATATAAATGCAATATAAAGGAATTTAACAGTTAAAGTCTTTTGTCTTTAAAGATGTATTAAGTATACATGTCTTAAAAAAATCAAACAATAGAATGTTACTTATATTAGCATTCAGTTATGTGACAAAATAGAATGAATCACCATGCTCTTCACATCTTTTCATTTTTACATAAACATTTAAAATCTGAACATTGCTGCATGCAAACAATATACAAATAAAGCAAGTCAAATTGAATATTGCAAATATGAAATAATCCTCATCATCAATCCCCTTTATTTCCATTTTTCTACATGGAGTCAGGTTTCATGTTAACTTTCACCACCTCTCTCGATTCAGTAACACTGTCCTACCTTCTTCGACATTAATGACTGGCTGTCTCAGGTCTTATCTCATGCAGTCCGTCTGTATCTTAGTCGGACATCGTCAACTCCTCTTGCCTTTTTCCTGTCGCTCCCAAATCTTTTTCAACAAATTGTCTTCTGATTTCCTGCGCATGTGTTTGAACCACCATAATCTGCTCTTTTACCTTCTCTGCAATGTCAGGCTACTTAGGTTGTCATTTCTTCATCGGCCCTATGGTGTGCATCTTACCACCCATTTCTGTGCAATAAACAATTCCTAGTAGCATGACTATTTTGTACATTTTCCTTTTCATTTTCTTTGGCTTTCTTCTGTCACACACTACCATTAACACTCTGGGGTAGCTGGCAGCGATGTCTCTGATTTTAGGTCTGACATTCTCACTCAGACTTCCTCTTTTCATCAATCACCCCACTCAGATACCTGTTCAACAATTTTCACCTCTATCTCAGTTTTCAGTTTCTTCTTATTTCCCCATTTGGTGCCATGACAAATGTCCTACCTGTACTCAGTGTCATCCCATGTGCCTTCAGTGTTGCAATCCGTTGCCATATAATTTGCTGAAGTCCCTGTTCAGAGTCTGCTTGTAATGCCACATCATCTGCATACAGCAGCTTTGTTGACCTGTCTCTCTGATCCGTTTGCTAATCTAGACCATCATTAGGATGAATGGTGGGCTTAGAACTGAATTCTGATGCACACTCACCCCCTCTGGGAACCCCTCTGTGAGTCGAAACACTGTACGTGTCATTGGGTCCTTGTACATAGCCTGCACTATTTCTTCCAATATTTCCGGAACTTTGAACCATCACAAGACTTCCAAAATCTTCTTTCGTAGGAACTTTTCTCCAAGTTTAGGAATGCCCAGCTTGACTCCTTCCTTATCTCCATCTTGTTTTCTACTACTGTCTCACTGCAAAGAACGGGATGTGCTACATCCTGACTTGAGAACTGCTCATCTCCCATCTTCCTTTCTACTGTTCTCTATATTTGTTTATCGATCACGCTCTCCGGCACTTTCTAGGAGTGTGACAGCAGTGTGATACTTCTGACTGCCCACAGCTGTCAATGTTCCTTTTGTTCTTGTACATAACACTAGGATGTTTGTACTCCAGTCATCTGTGATACACCTTTCTCTCCATTCTGATATGAGTACCCTCAAGAGCCATGTCACCCCTAAATGACTCAACATATTTTTGTCACATCTAATGTGACTAAGTCTGAGCCTACTGCTTTCTCTGAATTCATTTTTCTTAATGCTGTTCTTACTTTTTCTAGGCTAATTTCTTCTTTCACTTTTATTGCATGTTGCAAATGGCACAGCACAGTTTCTATGGGATTTTCTTCATTCAGAAGTTGCTGGAATTACTCCTTCCATCTGTCTTTGATGTCCTGTGCACTGGTGAGCAGATTGTTGCTGGTATTCCTTATGAATGTTGTCAGATGACTATCTTCTTTGTCTGCTTTGCCTTGCAACCTGATAGTTTCTTTGTACCATCTGCTGACTGATGTTCGAGAAGATGGTAGACTGCCTCAGATACCATATTCTTTGCTATTGTAATTACTTTCTTAGTCTCTTTGTTTGTCAACCAATATTTCTTCTTAGACTTGTCCATCTCTTTTATCTCCCACATTTGCCTGCACTCATTTTTTATAACTATCTGGACTTACACATTCCAGCACCAGCTTTCCTTATGTTAGTTACCTGGCTCAGCTGCATATCTGTTCTATTGTTTTCACATACACTGCGTTGAAATGCTGCCACCTATTTCCTCTTCTTCCTGAGATGTTAAAGCCCTGTGTATTTTCTTGAACTGTTATGTCTTTTTTCTAGTCAACTTCTTGGTCTTCGGCTTAGTCGCTGTTACCCTTTGGGCCTTCTTTCTCCAATGTTTACAGTTAATTCTCACCAATAGTGGTCTACCTTCTAAATAATTTAATAGCAATTGATATATATGACAATTCATAAAACTAGACAAACATTTTCATAATTAAGAGGGTTCGTGGTCTGCACTCTTGTGGGAGGAGAGGCTGGACTCTGCCCTTCTGAGCTGGGAATTTCTGGTTAAAGGCTTATAGTGCATGCATATCTGAACTGCTTCTTACTGAAGTTGGTGCGCCTTGTTTGCTGTGGCATAGACTGGATTCGGGCCTGCTGGATCTAGCTTTGTTTGTGTAACTTGAGCACTAATCCAGGCATTCTCTAAAGTATTCAATTGTATTTATTACTGCTTGGTAGTAACTTGATTAAAGTGTAGCTATCATTATAAGTCTTTTGGATTAAGCACTTGGGCTTCAGACCAGTTGTTTTACATTAGGAAGGTTTGTGGCATGCACTGTGGTGGCAAGACAGGTAGCTTTCATCCTTCTAAGTTGGGAACTGCTGATTGAGAGCCCAGTGTCTGTTATTCTTAAAGTGTATTAGTTCTGGTTTAAGCACTTGGGCTTCAGGCCAGTTATTTTACATTAAGGAGGTTCATGGTCTGCACTCTTGTGGGAGAAGAGGCTGGACTCTGCCCTTCTGAGCTGGGAATTTCTGGTTAAAGGTTTATAGTGCCTGAATATTTGAACTGTATCTTACTGAAATTGGTACACCTTGTTTGCTGTAGCATAGACTAGATCCAGGCCTGCTGAATCTAGCTTTGTTTATATGTTTGTTGTTTGTTTGCTTGTTATTTCCCTGGAACGCTAATTCCACCTAATATGCAGTTTCTCAGCGCTTCTGTGGATCACTAGTGATATCTGCATTGCTTACTGTACTTATTTCCTTGTTTCACTTGAAAGAAAGTTACTGTTTGTCGTTTTTGCATTTAAGTTACCTGTAACACATTGCACTTAAGTTACCTGGCACTTGCTCACTAAAGCAATTATATAAGTCAGCACTAAAAATTAAAAGCACTACACCCTCACTCCCCACTGGCCCTTGTTTTCAATTATTAAGGAATTCCCAATATTATTCTAGCATGTCCAAAGGTCAGTTGTCAATCTCCTCTCCGGTCCAGCTGGTGAATCTGGGAATCTTGAGGCAATGTTACAACTGCCTCATGTACACAGACAACCCTCTCCTCCTCCCAACAAATTCCAACACATGTGAGAGATGCAACCATATAGCCAAACTGGAGGCTAAGCTCTCTCAACTCAGTACTGGAATACCCAGTCAGGAGGAGAAGGAAACCACACTCACTACAATTCCAGTCTCACATAGACCTACCACGACAGCAAACCAAACACATAATCACACAAAAACATACTCGGAGGCTCTAAATAAAGATCTGCCTAAGCAGCAGAGACCTCCAAAGCAAACACCCAAGCAACCGCTACCCCAAAACAAACACGTGCAACACATATCTCACAAAGCCAGTGTGCTGAACAGTCACAGCCCTTAAGACTAAACAACACACCTGATACACTTGTAATAGGTGACTCTATCGTCAGGCACACTGACGTCCCACTCACCAGGCTGAACAAGGAGAGGGTCACGGTGAGCAGTCTGTCGGGCGCTAGGATCCGCCACATAACACAAGCACTCAGGTCACTCCAAGGCAAGTACAAATATGACTCAGTCATTGTCCATGCTGGTGTGAATGACCTGAGACGTACCTCCCTGGACTACATGAAAAGAGACATATAGGAGCTCTCTGAGCATGTAGCCCAGGCCGGTATGACCCTGACCTTGAGTAGCATCTTACCCTCACCAAGAATGATGCCACAATATGAAGACAAGATGATCAATTTCAACAATTGGCTTAAGTACTGGTGTCATTCAAAGGGGATCCAATGCCTGTCAGCTTGGGATGATATGCTCGACAAGCCATGATGCTTCGCTAGGGACGGCTTGCACCTGTCACCAATGGGCTTTCGGATATTGGCAAAGATTCTTGCTACCCCTATAGTGCCTTTTTAGGCAAGGCTCAAAAGACAAACCCATCTCCATAGGTATCACAAGGGATAAGAAACTAAGAGTAATGCTACTCAACGCCAGAAGTCTAAACCTCAAGATGCATGCACTCGAAACTCTCCTTAGCATGGAGAACATCGATATCTGTGCAGTAACAGAAACCTGGTTCAGGGCTCCCGAGAGAACCCCAGCACTACCAGGTTATACCTCATACCATGCTTTTCGGCCCCAAAACTTGGACCAAACCACAAAAGGAGGGGGAGTATCGATATTCATCAAAGATACCCACACCTCCAGGTTGGTGGCAAAGCACGAAGCATCAGAGACTATCCATGTGCAACTAACAGTGGGTAAAACTGCCTTCCAGTTTATAGCCTGCTACAGACCACCCTCCCAAACCCAGGAACCCCACTCGGCCTTCCTGAGAACACTGGAAAATATGAAGGTCTCTCCAAACACCATTAAATTGGGCGACTTCAACTACCCAAACATAGACTGGGAGCATTACACTAGCTCCAACACCCTAGCCCAAAGGTTCCTAGAATTTATAAACTCAAATGCTATGGAACAACTTGTTACCACTCCCACAAGAGGGGAAAACATACTGGACCTGATCATCACCAACATGGGGACTCTATGCTCCAGACCAGAAGTGTATCCCTCACTTGTAAGATCAGACCATAAACTAATCTCACTGGATATTCACATCCCGACCCCACCCCCTGCCCTGAAAACCACAGTGAAAAACTTCTCTAAAGAAAATTTCACACTCCTCAAAACCAAGGTGGAATCCTTCAAAGCCCCCAGGCCTGTGGAAAACACGGCCCAGACCGCAGAATCCTTTATAAACACATTCTATGGACACCTTCAGGAATGCATGGATCATGCGATCCCAAATAAAACCAAGACCCAATCCTCCAAAGGCAGACGTCCTCTCTGGTGGACCCCAGCCATAAACAAGCTATACAATAGAAGGAGGAAGCTACTAAATGATAGAGCAAAATCCCAAAAGGGAAGGCATCACTGATCAGTATTAGCAAAAAACTACGGGCACTCATAAAATTGTCTAAGGCCAGCTTTGAGAGAAAAATTGTCTAAGGCCAGCTTTGAGAGAAAAATTGCACAGGACACTAAGGATAATCACAAGGCTTTCTTTAGTTATGTTAGGAACCTGGGTGGGAATTCCCAGATATGCTCAGAATTAGTCCAAAATATCAAAAAATACACTGAACCCACAGACATTGCCAACATCCTAGCTAACAGGTTCAGCGCAAACTTCTCCCCCCCCCCCACCAAAAGGGCAAATATCTAACCCAGCAGTGTGCTGCCCCCCTGACATCTCAGATGCTCAGGTAAGAGCTGCCCTCTCCAAAGCAAAAAAACACAGCATCAATGGGACCAGACTGTGTCCCGGGCTGCGTCCTACATGAACTCCAAGAAGAGCTAAACCCAAACATAAAACTACTGTTCAATCTCAGCCTTACTACAGGATATGTGCCCAAAGAGTGGGGTACAGCAACAATGGTCCCTCTCCATAAAGGTGGTGCCTCAACGGATCCTGGAAACTATCGCCCCATAAGCCTGACTAGCTTGGTCTGCAAAGCTATGGAAAGGATCATCATGGACCTCATAAATAAAGATATTGGGGACCTACAGACACTGGATCCTACCCAGTTCGGCTTTGTTAAGGGCAGATCCTGCCTCTTAAACCTGGTTGATTTCTTTGAAACAGTCACCAAGGCGATTGACGAGGGGAAGGTGGTCCACACAGCCTACCTGGACCTCGCAAAAGCATTCGATACAATACCCCACTCGGGCATTATAGATAAGCTCACCAGCTTAAATATAAACCCCTATGTCACTAGATGGATTGCAAACCGGCTCAAGGACAGAACCCACATGTTTAGAATTGCTGGAGCCATGTCAGACTCCAAACCAGTTACAAGTGGTGTCCCACAAGGCTCAGTCTTGGGACCTCTCTTGTTCGGTATATATTTCTCAGAGGTACAGGCCAACACGGAAGGACTGTGGCTGACCAAGTTCACAGATGACTGCAAACTGGGCGCCATAATCGACTCTCCAACTGACACAAGCATGCTCCAAAAGGGCCTCATAGAAACAGACAACTGGTGCCAGAGCCATGGCCTCAAGCTAAATGCCAAAAAGTGTATAGTCATCCCCTTTGGCAAAAAAAAAGTGCCCACAAATTACCACATAGGTGGTAATCCATTAAGTACAGAAGAAGCAATTAGGGACCTGGGAACTCAAGTTGATAGCAATCTCTCATTTGACAACCACGTGGCCAAAGTGGTTAGAAAAACATTTTATATAGCCCACCTAATCATGAAGGGATTCACATCTAGATCAAGGGAGGTCATCGTGCCTCTTTACTCATCCCTCATCAGGCCCATAATTGAGTACAATGCCCCTTTTGGGATGTACCTTACCAGACACCTGCAGCAACTGGAAAGACCCCAAAAGTACCTCACCAAGAGGATCAAAGGGCTCAAACAGATGCCATATGCTGCCCGGTTAAAGAAACTCCAGCTCTACTCAGTGGCATACTGCCTGTTCAGAGGCTATCTGTGCCTGACGTATAAAGCCATGTCCAACCCGGAATTAATGGACATGCTGCACCTCAGAAAATCCAAATCCCATCGAGCTACGCTCGAGAGACTTGAACCTCAGCACTGAAATAAATAGGACATGCTGGAGGGACAGATTCATAACCCAGAGGCTCCCTTCACTCTGGAATAAAATCCCAGTCCAGGTTAGGCAGAGTCCCTCATTGACTCTCTTCAAGAGGAATCTTGATGAGTGGATGGGAGATCGTAGGTTTACCTCGGGTATCACTTCTGTGTCACTGTTAGACAGAGGCACAGTATACTAACCTCGAAAAAGGGCATAGCAAAATAAATTTAAAATGGGTGGCGAAAGCCAAACACATTCTGGCTAGGCTTATAAATGCCCTAGGGCAGATAGCCTAGTATGAACCTATGAACCTATGAACCTATAAGCAGTTATAATTTAGTTGCTTTCCATTCAAAAAACGTTTTGTTGAAATAAAATCATTAAGCTGATAAAATGTCATCATTCAATCTAATCTGCCATTCCCTCCTTCTTTCCAATAATGTGTCACATTCATCCACTCTAACTCCATTTCTATCACATCTCATGTCATCTCATCTAAAACTAAAAACATAAATTTATGTAAATTTTTGTAAACAACTGAATGCCTAAACAATGTATTTTCCTCACATGATTTTTCGATAGTGGCACAATGATCATATATTCTCTGTTTCAACAACTGTATGTTTTATAAATATAAAAAAATCAATACAAGAATTTAAATCTGAGAGACAGAAAGTGGTATTGGAAATGCAGATATGCCTTTCAGGTACTATACACCTGTTGTAGATAGGTATCATAATGTTAAAACCTGAATTTATGTACCCGTGTTGCTTATAAAAAAACACAGGCAAATGTGTTCACCTGGATTTGACTGTAAATAGTAAGTTTACTGTTACTTTGATGTTTTTACCCTTAAAGTATATGAAACGTAGAGAACTACCTGCAACACTACAAACATCTGGGTGTCCCTTCAGTTACAGTTATTGACCAAAACATTCTCATTGATTGTATATAAATACTGAAGTCCAAAAAGTAAGCATGAAGCTTGTCAGCATTATTGGTGTCCCTATTATTCACATATAAGCAAAAATGAACGTTTGTGATATTAAAAGCAAAAACTGGAGAGATAGATAACACCCTTTAAAGCAACATCTCAAGAAAAATTTCCAGGGGCTCAGTTTTAGACGTACTTAGATGAAATAATTGGAGTGGAAGGTGGATTAGCTGTGCTTGTAAGAATTTTAGGAATTTCGAACTTTAATAGCTAAAATTGGGCACTTGACTTCTTTTGAAGCATTAAATTCAAAAGCAAAATGGAGTTTTCTCCAAACAAAAAAAGAAAATTACAATCAATTTGTATATCCACTTAAAATATCACCAAATAAACTTTTTATCAAAAGATTTTTTAAGTATTTAACGTGTTCTATTTACACTTTTTAATTTAAATTTATTGTTGAATACAGATGTGTCTACATTTCTATACGTATGTTTTTGTACACCAACACACACACACACACACACACACACACACACACACACACACACACACACACACACACACACACACAAACAGGTGTGCATACTGAATACCGTGGGTGTTGTGAAGCACAAACCTGAATGATGGGTGCTTTGGAGCCCTCTGGGCATGGAGTGATATTTGTACTAAGTGCAGTCCCACGTGTTGCATCACAATTCTAACATGAACACCTGCATGTTTATGTACATTAAAGTTTAATTGGAATACCATTTATTTGATATTACATTTAACATAAAATATTCACTACACCAAAAGTTACATATATTTTTGAGGTAGCAAAGACAATTTTCTGTCTGGGTTTTAAATATTACTGCTGCTGCATTCATGGCGTTGTCTAAAGAAATTGTTATTTTTAAGTTTTTTTATCAAAATACCATAAACTGCTAACATTATAAGCAATATTTTCATGAAAATAAAATATCTTGGCAAATAAAGTATCTTGGCAAGTTTCACAGTTATAATACTTTTCTTTTCAAAAATTGTTCAACATAGTCATCTTAAGGTATTAGCTGATAGAATATTCACATTTTCACTACAGTATTCCATCACAAATTACTGCTGAGTGGAAATTTTGCATCTGCTATATGAAATAATATTTGATGGAATGATGCAGTGACAATATAAAAATTCATGAGGCAGAGTTAATAATTTACATAATAAATATTAAAAATGAGGGTGGCCGCAGTGGTTCAGTGGTTAGTGTTGCTGCCTCTCAGCAAGAGACTCTCCGGTTCAATCCTCGGCTGGGGTGCCTTCTGTGCGGAGTCTGCATGTCCTCCCTGTGGTCGTGTGGGTTTCCTCCGGGTGCTCCGGTTTCATCCCACATCCCAAAGACATGCTGTAGGTGGATTGGACACTCCAATTGGCCCTAGGTGTGAGTGCATGCATGTGTGTGCCTTCTGTGGAAGGTTGGGTGTCATGCTGGCAACTCGGCACTGTAAAAACTCCACTGCCAATCATCAGCAGACAGGTGATCCACTGTGGTGACCCCTAACTGGGAAAAGCCGAAAAAAGATAGTAAATAATAAAATTACAATTAAACATTTGCCAAATTCTGTCAATATAGTATAGAAGGCTAAAGTTATGAACGATTACCATATAGCTTTAAATGTGATTGCCCTAAATCTCCACTTGTATACTCTTATGTCTGTGAGGAAGTCATTAAGCCAGACCGAGTCTATATTATATCACTGAATGCTTAAAAAAAGCGAACGATGAATAATTGACCCCATGTAAGCGAAAGCTTACAATCTCGAAAGCTCAGAACAGTGATTTTTTTCCAAGGGAAAAAAATTGCTGTTCCAAAAAAAAAAATAAAAAAAAAATTGAAAGAATACATAAAGTGGAGGGCTTTACCCCCCACACCCCCCGATGTGGGGGGCTGTGCCCCCCACACCCTCCCTACTTAAATATACCAACTCCGAGATTGCACTACAGTGCCGAAAATGGCAAAGTAATGGAAGCAGTCAAGCAAATTCTTTCCCTGGGAAAGAATTTGCTTAAAAGCCACTTCGCTATTTTGCCTTTTCACTGCTTTAAGTTTGACCAAGATGCATTCGATAGACTGCGTCTTCGGTCATCTAATAGGAACTTGCCAGACCATGGTCCTGTGTTGCCTCTGAAAACAATTATATGCATTGATGGCCCTAATTACTAAAAAAATAATAAAGAAAAAAATAAATTCAGGTTCATGTTTTTTCATTCAGAATTATTTCTGTCAAAAAAAAAACTTTCAGAAAACACAAGATTGCTGTATTATATCACATTTCTTCTCCATTTGCATATTGTTAAGTTACTGAGGAAATTGCTTATTCACACCATGGTTCTGTGTTGCCCCAAAAAGAAGCACATATGCCTTGTTGGACTCATATGATAAAAAATAATAAAGTAGAATTAAACGCAGGCTCATAGTTTTTTCATATAATATTTTTTCTGTAAAAAAAGTCAGAAATCTTAATATAGGAGGTGCAATGTTACATTTCTTCAAAATCTCAAAAATGTTTTGAGGTAGCAAAAGGTACACAGTGTAATCTTACAATTTAAATAAGAATGTGCAGCTAGGAAGCAATTCACAGAACCACATAGCATGACAGGATAATGTGCCAAAATGCACAGAAAAGGGGTGAAAATGACTGTATAGTAACATGCAAATGAAGATGCAAACAGTCTCATGAGAGCTGCACTGTAGCTCAGGTAGTTATACTGTTCTTCACTAAACAGCTCTACGTACCTACTTAGAAAAGTACAGTTCACTACACTAGGGCCACATTGCATGGCTATGCTGTGCAGTGCTGTCAAGCATCACAGCTCTTTCCCATACCCCACACACGGCAGTGTCTAGTACACTGTGGTATATCAGACACTTATGTGCGCCACAACCAGGATGACATGTGTATGCCACTATGGACTACCCCAGTCCATGTCCATAAATCCAGTTTGTCCATGGTGGTGTACAAGACAGTCTGCAATATTCATTTAATTATCTCTGCATCATATGTATGAATATCAAGACTTGTTTGCATATTATTTTAGCATTTTTCAAATCTTCAGTCCAACTGTAATGAACAAACAAAGAACCATTCTCATAATATTCCCATTCTTAAAAGAAACAAATATTTTTATTTATTTTTGAAATTTTACTGTTCTAGCTGTTTGCCTTTCTCCCCTTTGCATTCTTACTGGACTGTGGTGTACAAATTTAAGAAACATATGTACCTATTAGGTTACATATCTTCATCCCCCAGCCAGCTATTCATACTATTCATTACTCAGTACCAGGAATCCCCAGTACAGAAGTGAGAGCTGGTTGGGGTGGGGTATCACCCAGAGAGTGTTGAAGGTGTTGTGTACCTTCACCTACACTCATTTTCTGCATGCATCCCATTGGTCTGATTTGTTTGGCTTAACCACCCCCCCCCAAAAAAAACTGGGGTCCTGTGACAGCAGCTATGCTTGACTGTCACCAGCTGAAGAACTACGTGTCCAACTTCTCCTTCAATCAACAGCCTACATCATGCAGAGCACAGTCTCTGCAGGTGTTCCTCTGTGGTTATAGACCCACCTCCTGATCTTCTCCTTCAATCAACAGCCTACATCATGCAGAGCACAGGCTCTGCAGGTGTTCCTCTGTGGTTATAGACCCACCTCCTGATCTTCTCCTTCAATCAACAGCCTACATCATGCAGAGCACAGGCTCTGCAGGTGTTTCTCTGTGGTTATAGACCCACCTCCTGGTGGCTGATGGAAGTAGCTGTATTACTGTGGCAACCTCCTATGTCCTCCCCTGACATATGCATGCTCCCATATATGTGAGCACAAAGGCTACTATCACGGGCTTGGAAGTGCCCACCTCTCCTCAGTTACAGCCTTTGATGTTGATGTTGTAGAAGCTTGCTCTTGCATGGGAGTAATTTGCGTATGAGAAACCATTCTGTGTCTCCCCTGGTTAAATGAGTGGGCTTAAACCACTCAATAATCCACCCTCACTAACTTGGCCTTTCCAGCACTCGGTTTGCTATGGTTCTTTGTGCCACAATCGGGGATTTATCCCGATATAACACACAGTCAGAGTACAAAGGATTAGTTCAGATAAAATCCCTTTATCTAACAGATTTAAGAGCTTTTTATCTGATACCTTGCAGGAGGAATAAAGACACCTTGCTGAAGTTCAGCTAAGAAGATCGATGGATGAGTGTTCTTGTTCCGGAGGTTGGGAGGTATGAATCTGGCCCAAATCTGAAGAGAAACAGTTGAAATTAAACTAAATTAAGTCCCACGTTGAGATCCATTTTGTAAATGAATGTCTTTACAAATTGCATAGATTACATTTCTAAATGGCCAAATTATTAGAGGAAGGGCATGTATTTGCTTTCAAACTACAAAAATCCAGCCATTCATGACACAATGCATACTCCAGCATCAGCTTTTGAATTCAACAGTTTGATATTTAAATCCAATATTTTAAATTATGCTAAGGATATAACATTACAGTCTACCTAATCTTGAATTCAAAAATTCTGCAGTAAACTAAACCAAATTCCACATATAAGAATAAAATGATACTATTAGCCAAACACTGATAAAAGAAACCCAACTATGGCTTTTTGTTCTTAAGTAATCGAAATCCTGTTGTGATAAGTGGCTCTCCTGGTAGAGCTGCTGGAAGGCGCTGGTACCTAAATTTAAGCTGTAAACATTGAAGAAAACATCTCAGTCACTCTTTTTTCATAGATAACAAAGTACCTGCAAACTTAATTTCTGTAGTTAAAGAAAACATGCATCTAACTAATGTTTCTCCTACAGAATATGAATTGAGTGGGACAATACCCATTAATTAAATGGCTAGCAGAAGTGCATTATTTGAGTGATAACTGCCATAGCAACAGCAAATACTGCTGACATAATAACACTGCCCAACATTAACTGATACACTAGGAAAAATAAATTATTGGACATACAAAATCTAAAGATTGCGACATCACAGTAGTCACAGCAACATGTAAGAAATGTGGAAAAATGCATAACATTCATGACTGGGATGATGCTTCCCAAAACAGATATCAATGGATGTTTGTTTGGGAAGAGTCATCCTAATAAACATGAGTGGATGACATGGTCGTGTAAATTCAGCTACAAACACTGAAATTCAACAGGTAGTCATAGGTTATTGGTCCGAGACGGGGAACTGAATGTACATACTGAAACTGTAGTGGAAAACTAGGCTTCATTGTTGAAGCATCTGGTACAAAGACTGATTAAAATATAAACAACATTTAGTCAGAAACCCAGATATTCCTTATCAGATATTATGCTGATAATTCTGAGCAAAGTTAGGATATTATGTGTCTGTAATGGAGCAGCTTCTCAATGCTGTTGTCGACTACCTTTAAAACCAGAAGCATACCGATCCTGTTTAATGTGAAAGCGATTACCTAACAGCAATTTAAATATACACTTATGCAGAACCACACTAATCAGAAACTAATTTCCAGAGAAAACACTAGAAAGCAAATACCTGTGTTATTTTAAATGAGATAATGCCTGTAACACGAGCGTCTAACATCTTAAAAAAACAGGAAAGACAGAGAATGCACACAGTATTACCCTACAAATGTGGCATAAGCCACGGGGCAAACAGAAACACAAAGCAAAAGAAAATGCAAGTACTAAGACATTCAGGGGAAGAACAGAAAATGGAGGGGTGGTAATGCCATTTATACAGCTGTGGTAAACGATACTTCTGAATTAAAAACAACACAGATACTTAGCACTTCCTGTGACGGGATTACGACTTTATACTCCCACCATCTGAACCTGATGCTAATGTTCATATTGGTAAAAGAAGGAGACTTAAAGGTGCAGATACAACAATAAGGGTAATGGATAATGTCCCAATTCCCCATGGATCATAAAATAGACATTGGTTACTAGGCTCACACAGACTGATCTGTTAACTATCAGACATTAGGAAATGAAGCAGGAACCTTTACCTGTCATTCAAACCTCTTTTCCAATGCATAGGGGTTATAAATCATTTCAATAAAATTTTGACTCTGTTTAATTTATTGTAGTAGCTTAACAGCTTTGTCATTCGAAAACTTCAGCACTTCTTATAAAGCATTAGATATTATGTAGACAAAAATCAATAGTTATGTATAATATATGGCAGCAAGTATGATAGAATCAAAGTTCATTATCTTTGAAAAATAATTGTAAGCAGTTTCTAATTCAACTATGAGGCATATTTCAAAGGATGCATTACCAAACAGATACACTGTTGCAGCTTTCACCAAAGAATAATAGGAGGCCATACAAGAAAGTAACTTATTCTAATTTGCATTCACCATGTAATCACTTTATTGTAAAGATGACCATGTTAATGTAAAGGTAACATTTGTTCAACAGTGCTCAAGTGTTGATTTTACTCTAAAGATATCATATACAACATATACAATATGATAGCTTCATGCTCCATTGCAGAAATCTTTGCAACTTAAGAGACAAAACAGAGTAAAGTAAGAATTGCAATACAATACATTTTTGTACATAATATGTAACAAGCTAGGCAGAGTCAGAAACTCTCACATCCCTTCCCTGTAGTTGTAACATTGCTGTTGATTAGCTGAAGGTAGATATGGGTGCAAATAAGAAAGGGCTTTCCATCATGCATTAGGTAATCATGCTACAGTCTTCTCATACCATATCATCCAATGCAAAGGCAAATCTGCCAGCTATGCTTTGCACACTATGATTTGTTGACTGTTATTTTTCACATGGAGGTATGCATTCCCACTGCTAAATTCATATCAAAGCAGCAGCTCCCAAATGGCAAACACCCTATTTAGCCACAGCAGATACTGAGAGTAAACATTCTGCTTATAGGGGGCTATACCATTTACCACAACTTCCATTCTGAAAGTGCCCCTATAACCCATTTACTGAATACTTCAACTCTGTGCAAGTGCAAGGCAGAATGTTCAGTTGTAAATGTTATTATTCTATTTGGATGTTAGCTGACTGTACAACTGAATGGTTAAGTTCCAGAGTTGGCATTTGGTACATCTGGAGGCTGAATACAAAGCTAGGCAACACTTAGAAGCTGGTAAATTAAAAAAAGAATGAAAACCAAATATTCAGAGTATTAGCAAGAAGTTCCTCTAATTACGGACCCTAAAATGATAGTGTCTGTCCATAATCACTGAAAGTCCTATTGTTTTAGTTGGGCTTTTAGTACATAAATAGCAGTAGTAATTCATTTCTACAATTACAGTCCAGAGATTAAATATGTACCTCTCAATTGTCCAGATTTTTTCAGAATATCCAGATTTTTGTCTCATGTTTTCAGTCTCTTCCTCATACAATTTGTGTTTTTATGGTAAATAATTGAGGACTGAAGTCCCTAAATAACAGCAAATGTTTGAGTTTTATACTTAATACCCTTCAGAAAATACTTGCTAATATAAAGCCTGTTATTCTAATGACCTGTTGTAGGCCTTTGTCCCCCATTATTTTTAGCTTTGTCCAGATTTCATGCATTTAAAGGTTCAGAGGTATGATTAAATGTGTTAAAAGGATGTGGGATGAAATCATAAAAAAACATAACTGCTATAACCTTTGGGAGATGACAGACATAGTATGCTGAGGATAGGATATGCCGGTAAATACATACAAAGTGCAAGACTGAAGCACACAGCCTTTGGATCTGGTTGCTCAGACAATGCAAAGTAGTGAGTTTTTACCATTTGTTCCATCAATCCATTTCAATGTTTTTGTTCTCAGTTCAGTTATTTGGTGACAATTTTTAATTTAGAAGCACACCTTGATGAAGCACAGCCCAGTGGTTTTATTAGTATTTTGGGAGTTCTCTGATATACGGAAAGTAGCAATTAAATACCAAACTGAACTGCCGTATCTGATTGAACACTGTGCCTTCAAACAATTAAACACCAAACTGAACTGCCGTATCTAATTGGACACTGTGCCTTCAAACAGTAATCAAAAACGCCATCAAGATGCAGTCTGTCTCTGGGCCATGATATACCAGATATGTAGAGATTGCTTCTTTTATCATCAGTATCTGTGACCTACCCACAAAAAGCACAGTCTAGAACATCAAGCCCAAAATATGTAAAACAACCATGTTACTTTTTGGGGGGTTGCAGTGTATGTGGCCTGGATATCTAATGGTACCTCAAAATGACAGGTGATGCCTAGTGCTTAGATGGATTGTGAACTACATTAAAATGTACGTGTTGCACAACAAACAGAAAAGTAAAGGAAACCAGTTAATAGACACACCTATAAGGATACTCTAGTTGTGCAGATCTTTACAAAATAAATTATCAAACGTGAGCAAAAACAAATAATAGTTTACAATGATTGGGAAAACAGTTCTCAAAATGGACTAAACATTTCTAGGTAAATGACTATCACCATGACATGAAATGCTGTTTTAGTACAGCAATAAAGCGATAACTGCAACTTTCAATATTTGCTTTTACTTTCAGTTGCATTTAACTGGAAAAAATGTCTTTCTCATCTGTACAAGTTAACCAGTTAAATGAATTGCTGCTTAGGACTTTTTGACACATCTCATGCAGAATCTAATCAGTGCAAAATAATGCATTAAATAAGATGCTTTGGTTAGAAATTAAATAATTACAAATGATCGTTTTGCCTCAAAAAGTTAATATAAAAATAGTTTTCTAAGAAACTACTTCAGGACTAAAGTAATAGCACTGCTTATGTACAAGTAATATTAAAAATACTTCTCATTTCATTTCATTATTTTATTTTGGCAGCACAGGGTCCGAAACACTGAATTTAAATGTAAAGTACACTGCAAACAAATAGCAGCAGGAATATATGACACACCAGAAATGTGCAGTTTTCCCTTGGCCTGTATTAGAAAATACAACAATCAGAAACCTAGTTTGAAAGTGCAGAATGGAAAATTCACCTCATACTGCAGATCTGATGAATTTACCTACTTAAAATAATTTTTAAGTTGTTTTAACTATTCTGATGAGTAACAGCTTCTTAAATAGTTTGGCAATTGCACCAAAGTTCATACTAAAGTGCATGTTTTTCCTTATTGCTTTCACTTATAGTTTGTGTCTAATTCCACTGCCCACGACAATGGAACCCTTCAGCCACTAATGATCTTTTGGCTGATATAACCAGGCATGGTATAGATGATGAGAGACAGGAATAGTGCCAAAATAACCAAAATGAGAAAGGCAATGATGAACTTCTTGTACCGTTTCCAGATGAAGAACACACACGTTTTCATGGGATTCATGAACCAGTTGAATGAAGTTGTTGGCCGGCTAGAAGAAACAGAATGAAGAGAGTCATTGCATTTTAGGAACAGAAGCATTTCCGACAATCTCTTGTACTTGTTTCATATTGCACACATGCACCAAAAAATATGTATTGCTAAGGTTGTGCCCTTTGGCATATTCAGGCAGCATTATAGCACTCTGGTTCCTTGACAACAACATTTGTGGTGCTGGCAAATAGCCAAACTGGGGTGTGTAGATAGAGCTGAGACATATTTCATTTACAGGTATCCCAGTGATTTCCATAAAAAATGCACTTAGATTTCAATCTGTCCTAGCAAGTGACTCCTGGGATCACAAGCAA
Organism: Protopterus annectens; assembly: GCF_019279795.1. NCBI lineage: Eukaryota > Metazoa > Chordata > Ceratodontiformes > Protopteridae > Protopterus > Protopterus annectens. Next base: position 1,131,945,835 of record NC_056746.1, read on the forward strand.
GTGTAGATTTCTAATATCAGAAAAGAATGTTCTACAGTGTTCTAAACAGCCTCCTTTTAAGTCTGTATTTGTAGTTAAGACAATATTATTTCATTTACAGATTTTTCATGGCATTCTGTTGCAGCATATAACAACTGTGGATCAATTACAGAACAACAGAGATGGGAATGTTAACTGATAATACTACTGCTAAGTATTTGCACAGAGGTAGTATTTAGTTCCTTTTCACCTTCCTTACCAAGGCTAATTCCTGATGATACAGAAGAAAAGAAGTCATGTCTCGCCATAACATTCCAGCTGTGTTGTTGATCTTTACTTATCATCCTTGACTGTGGGTTCCGTTCAGTATCTCAGAACTGACTCTGCCATTATCCCAGCTCACTCTTTCCAAAAACTTGAGCTTAGCTTTTTACTCATAATGCTCCTCTCAAGATTACTTCAGATTGAGTTTGCATAAAATAGTCACAGACAAGAAATAACAGAATACAGTCTATATCTATAATCATAACGGAGTAAGCTAATGTAATGGCACAGATCTGTTCCACCGAGAGGCCTGAAAGGCTGGGGGAAGGAGGGTGAGAATGTCAAGGATAAATGAAGATTAACAACAAAGATGGAAAGTTATGGTAAGACATAACTTCTTTATCTGATGCTGTCAATCTTCACTTAATTCTTGACTGTGGGACAGACTCCCCAGCTACTGAAATCTTAGGAGGTCTAACGGAAGAATGTTCCTGAACACCATCAAGCCAAAGGATGCTTGAGCCCTAGAGACCGGATCCAACTTGTAGTGAGTACTAAAGGTATGTGAGGATGCCCAGGTAGCTGCTGCACATATATCATCTAAAGAGGCTCTTGCAAGGAAGACTGCAGAAGCAGCTATTGCTCTTGTAGAATATGCTTTTACAGGCACTGGGAGCTGTATTTTCCTTTTGTTATAAATGAAGGTTATGCAGTTTTTAAACCAGTTAGCCAGAGTAACCTTAAAAACTGGTTTGCCTAGAGATGCAGAAGAGAAACAACTAATCAGATTTTTTCATCTAGTAAATGTAGGCAATATTCATCTTTGTTCGAAAATTTTGGGATGAATACTGGAAGCTGTATAGTCTGATTGATACTAGAGTCAGATACTACTTTGGGTAAAAAGGAAGGAATCAGTCATAGCAAAACCCTGTCCTTATAGAAGATTAGGTAAGGAGGCTTGCAGCATAAGGCCTGTAACTCAGACATTCTTCTAGCAGAAGTAATAGCAATTATAAATAAGGTCTTCCATGATAAATACTTCAAATCAGAATTCCCAGATGGTTCAAATGGGGATTTAATTAAAGATTGTAACACTAGATTTAAGTCCCAAGGGGTAGATGGATCCTTATATGGAGGTCTCAGTAATAAGGTTCCTTTTAAAAAGGCTTTACAAAGTTTATGTGACATAAGCGCTGTATCATTGAGACCATTATGAAAATGTGCTATTGCAGTTGGATAAACTCATATAGCTGAAGAGGATGCTCCTGCCTCAAAAACCGATGCTAAAAATTCTAAGAACTTATGAACGGGTACAGAATATGAGTAAAATTTGCTGTCTGAAGCCCATTTTGAAAATCTTTGCCACTTTCTGTTGCATAATTATCAAGTCGAAGGTTTATGAGAGGCTAGAATAATACATTGAACTGGGGCAGTAAGGCTAATTTGCCTGGCAATCATCGTAATTGGAGAAGACTCGCAGTGAACTTGAGATTCTGAAGATTTGGGTGAATGAGTCCCTCTGGATGGGACAACAGATCTGGGACTGGGTCCAGAGTCCACAGTTCTTGAATTAGGTGAGGCCACAGAAATGGAAGCTATATCTATCAAGGCCAGAAAGGAGCAATGAGAATTATCCTGTTCTTCAACCTGTTGTCTTTCTTCAGAAACTGGGATATGAGTGGAACTGGGGGAAAGGCACACAGGAGACCGGGGGGACAATCGTGCAGAGGAGAATCACTCAGGGACTTCCCCGGAGGCGGGATCAGGGTGAAGTAGCTGCTGCATTTGTTGCTCAGAGGAGATGCAAAGATACTGCAGCAAGGCTGGCCCCTTTGATGGAATATCCTTTCTGCCACCAAAGGATTGAGAGACCATTCATGAGGCATTAGGATTATCCTGCTCAATTTGTCTGCAGTCATGCTGGAGCTCCCCAGAATATGCATTGCAACTAGAAAGCAGTCAGTTGCAATTACCCATTGCCAAACTCTGAGAGCTTCCCAACAAAGGGGGTATGATGTGGTTCCCACTTGTTTGTTGATGTACCAAACCACTGGCATGTTGTCTGTTTGGATCACTATTGCTCCTGTGGGGAGGGTTCATTGGAATGCTTGCAATGCTAGGAGCACTGGTCTCATCTCTAGAACACTGATGTGCAGATTGGCCTCCAACTGGGACCAAGTGCCTTGGACTGTCTTTCCCAGATAATGCCTCCCCCACCCTATCTGGGATGTATCAGTGGTCACTATGGCTTGGGGTTGTGGAGGGATAAAGGGATGGCCCAGTAGAATGTCGTTGGAATGGAGCCACCAACTCAGGTCCTTTTTGCATAAATTGGTAATTCGAATTTGATGTGACATTGGTTGCATCATTAATGACCACTGTGATGCCAGGAGCCATTGAAGAATTCTCCTGTAAAACCTGGCAAGGGGAGCTATGGTAACGGAGGCCACCATAGATCCTAGAACCTGAAGTACCGATCTTGCAGTCACTGTTCTCCTGTGAATAATCTGGCTGACTTGTGATTTTATTCTCTGAAGTCTTTCTTGAGGAAGAGACGTGACACAGGTTCTTGTGTCCAACACTGCTCCTATGAACTCTAAAGGCTGTGTTGGCTCTAGATGGGGTTTTTCGTACTTTACAGTGTTCCCTGGTGAGGAACAAGTTTGAAGGACAGAATTCCTTGCTTGTAGCGGTAGATACCTGGAGGTTGTAGTAATGAACCAGTCATCTAAGTATGGAAACACCTGGAATACTTGCAGTCTGAATTGAGCTGCAACCACTGCTATGCACTTGGTGAACACCCTGGGGGGCTGTGGTGAGGCCAAAGGGCATGGCTCTGAACTAGTAATGACTGGATCCCAGCTAGAAGCACAGAAATCTTCTGGAACATGTGACTATTTTTATCTGATAATACTTATCCTGAAGATCTATTGAGTACATCCAATTGTCTTTCCCTAAGAATGGAAGCATAGACTGAAATGTGACCATCTGAAAGTTGGTATTTTGAGCTGACTTGTTCAAGGCACTGAGATCCAGAATTGGTCTCCAGTCCCCCATTTTCTTTGGCACTAAAAAGAATCTTGAGTAAACTCCAGATCCTATCTGGTCTGGTGGAACTGTTTGGATGGTTCTTTTGTTGAGCCATTTTTGAATTTCTAGTACTGCCACATCCCTGTGACTGGGTGGAACATCTGGGATTCTCTTGGGTTTCTTGGGTAGACTGGAGAAGGGAATATGATAACCTCTGGTTATGATCCCCTGCACCCAATTGTCCATTGCTATGGTTAGACAGGCAGGTAGATGTGGAGAAAATCATCCCCCAGCTGCCTCCAGAGGTCAGCAATCGGTCCTCCATTCAAGAATGCCAATAGGAATTTCATGGGAAAGAATCCCTGGAGCCTTGATTTTGTGGGCCACCTCTGCCTCTAGTGTGGCATCTTCCATTATAACCCCCCCTACCCTGGGAGGAGTTGTTGCCATGTGAGTCCTGGAAAGACCGTTGGGACTTTTTGAACCATAGCCTTCTACTCCTCTGGTTCCTCGAGTAGGGCCGCTGGGGAGTGGAGAAGTGTACACCCACTGCAGAAAGTGTCTTTCCATCTTTCCCTCATCTAACAAGGGTGGTTTTAACTTTAGTCCAAAAAGGAAAAGGAGCACTGACAAAAGAAGACTTAAATGACTCTGCAAAGCCACACAAGTGCATCCAGGTATGTCATCTGATAGCTATGCCAGAACCCACTGCCTTGGCCGTCCCTTCAGCTGTGTGTGTGATGAGCCTCATAGACGAATTACATATTGAATCGAGGGTCGTCAGCTGGGAAGCTACTTTAGCTTGAACCCCCTCAGCTATGATTCCTATCAAAGTATCAGATAGCTCCTTTATCAGATCTCTTTGAAGCCTAGTGAAATGAACCATGAAATTCAAGGACCTTAGTGCGAAGGTTGATGAAGCATATACACGCTTCCTGAATCTATCCATCATTTTAGTCTCCTTGTTAGGAGGATGGATAGTAGGACTTTCATCAGCAAGTTCCTTTTTGGTGGCTGTCACAACCATCACGGCATACACTGACACCCTTTTAATCCAATGTTGATGATACGTAGAAGCTGATAATATATGGTCTGGTCTCTTAGGGATTGGCTGGATGGAGTCGGGAATCTTCCAGGCCCACTGAGTAATCAGTTTAATAAGATCATCAGCGGGCAGAGAAATCCAGGCAGTAGATAGTCAGGCATGGAAAGCCTCTAGGTATACTGACTCCTCTGAGGAAGGTTGTTGGGAAGTCAAGCCACCCCTCTGTTTAAAGATCTCTAAAGTGTCACTAAAGGAGATGTGTTCTGGGGGTGACCTTGGGAAACCTTCCCCTTCATTAAAGTCAGTATCAGTGTGAAAGACTCTTCAAGGGAGTCCAAGTGCTTCCTCTTGCACTTTTTCTGGGAGGTGTCTGAAGAGGACATAACCAGCACAGTTGAATCCTGAGGGTTCTGTGCCCACTGTTCCAAGACAGATGCTGGAGGTCGCTCTGGGTGAGGAGAAGGACCAGGGGGTTGTTCTGACAAAAGAGGAATCAACTGTGAGTCCGTAGTGGAGAAGGCCTTCTCCATGGCCCAGAAAGAAGGTCCCCCCATACCGGAATGGGAGCTTGAAATGGAAAAAGACTCCTTCAAACCATGGTCTCATCCCACACTGAGGCAACCTCCCCCAAGCCTGAAACCAGAGTGGAACTTATGTATGCCAAAGACCCGAGAAGCATGGATGGCTCCGATAAAATCAACATTAAACCATCCTCCCTGGAACCGACAATGAAGGCTCTGAGAGATCTCTGGTTCCAACAGAATCGAAGAGCTCAGGTTAGTTTTGGCTTTGGAGACAAAGCTCTCACCAGCACTGATACAGTTGACACCAGGACTGTCGGAACTGGGAACTCCGAAAACTCAGATGGAGTTAGAGGAGGAACAACAGTCGGGTGAGAAATATGTAAGGCTCCAGAGCCAGAAGTGCTAGGAACCGAGGAAGTGGCTAATCCCCTCGCCACCAGAAGCTGGTCCACCAGCCTCAAAACATCAGATTCCATGAGGCTTTTGATGGAGCGGACCAAGTAGACTGATGGGGAGTGATGTCTATTCAAAAAGTGGATTGGTGGTCGGTCTACAAAGGGTTCAATCCTTGGGGAGTATCTAGTCCATAATAAGTCTATGAAAGAAAACTTCTTTGGTTCCAATACTGGTGGAACAGAGGAGGATGAAGTGATATGAGTTTTGGAAGAGGTGGGTGCCGTAGTTGTTGGTATGGAAATTGGCACAGATGACACAGGTGAAGACAGCTTCTCTCCCAATGGTGAAACAGATACTGTGGGAACTGTGGAAGACTTCACTTTTATTAACCAGCAGTTCCAAGGAAAGTGAAGGAACTGAGTGACTACTGTTTTCTGACCCCTCATGCTTAGAGGAAGTGGATGAGGAAAGGGAACTTATATCAGTTTTAGAGGTCAGAGCTATAGCCTCGTCAAAGCTAGATTTTATCATGCCTTTGAGAATCAACTTATTCTTCCTCTATCTACAAGGGCCCTGTGGCTAAATCCATGACAGATGGAACAGTCTTCCTGAAGATGCACTGGGCCCAAGCAGTACACACACAAGTCATGGCTGTCAGAATTCGGCAGTTTGTGGTTATACTTCTGGCATCACTTGAAGCCAGAAGGGCCTTTAGACTTTTCAGCCATGTCAATCAAAATACATACAAACACACTAGAAAGGGAAATGAGAAAACATTGTTTTAAGGTGTGCCAACAATGGTATCAAAGAGTTACCATAACGGTAAAGGAAAGGAAAAAGAGAAGGTACCAACAATGGTATGGAAGATTACCAAATCAGCAGAGGAAAGGTGGGAGGCTACCAATGATGGTATATCAGAAAAACACACACATGCTGTAGGTGGATTGGAAACTC